>NW_010421338.1:62832-66430 GCF_000710305.1 Buceros rhinoceros silvestris
TGAAGTCTGGTTTTGCCATAAATGAAGTAAAGAGATCCAGTTTTTAGAAAAATATGGCAGGATAGGTTTTGCCAGGTCCCAATGAATGTAATCAACAAGACAGCATTTGTGTCTCTACTGACTAGACATTGTGGGTTTCTGGAGGATGCATGTCCCAGACTACAGTCTGATTGTAAGCCCTCTCTGTCAAGTGACCCAGAACAAAAACCATTATAAATGGGGCCCTGAGCAGCAACAAATCTTTGAATAAAATCAAGCAACAGATAGTTCATGATAGTCCTTGGGCCAGTCTGGGAAGGAGAAGGTAATAAAAATGTGTTCTACGACATCACTGGGGAGAATGACCCTACCTGGAGCCTTTGGCAGGAAGCACCCAGGGAGACTAGAGGTTGACTCAGGATTTTGGAGTCAGGGATATAAAGGATCTGAGGTCTGCTACACTCCAACCGGAAAAGAGAGATTGACAATATCTGAAGGAGTTCAAGCTGCCTCAGAGTGGTCAGTACTGAAGCACAACTCCTCTTAGCACCCCGGCTGCTGGTGCTGGGCTGTACGTTCAAAGGGACGGTCTCTTCTGCACATCATGCAACCGATGCCATGTGGAGTAAGTTGGTTGCATTGGTAACACAACGGGCGTGAACAGAGAGCCCTGGCTACACAGGAATCTTGGAAGTGATCAGAAACTGGTCTGAGGCCTGATTCAGAAACTGGCAACGTTCTGAAATGATAGGTGCTGAAGAGGCCCCACCAAATATAACAAACTACCAGATAATGAAAAGTAATATGTGCTGTTCACTGATGGGTCATGTCACATTGTGGGAAAAAGTTGATGATGGAAGGCTGTTGTGTGGAGTCCTACACGGCAGCTTGCTGAAGTTGCTGAAGAAAAATGTGAATCTAGTCAGCTTGCAGAGGCGAAAGCCATCCAGCTGGCTCTGGATATTACTGAGCAAGAAAGGTGGCCAGTGCTGTATTTCTATAACAACACATGGATGGTGGCAAATGCCCTGTGGGGGTGGTTACAGCAATGGAAGCAGAGCAACTGGCAGCTCAGAGGGAAACATGTTTGGGCTGCTGAATTACAGCAAGATATTGCTGCTTGGGTAGAGAACTTGGCTGAGGAAGTACATCACGTGGTAATCATACCCAAGAGTTGGGCCATTGAGCAACACCAGAACAACCAGCAGGTGAACTGGGCTGCTAAGGTTAAAACGGCTCATGTAGACCAGGATTGGCAGCAGGAGGGTAAATTGTTTTTCTCTCAGGGGGCCCATGACGCCTCAGGCTGTCAAGGTAGAGATGCAACATGCAGATGGGCTTGTGACTGAGGGGTGGACTTGAGCATGGACGCTATAGCACAAATCATCAGTGAATATGAAACATGTGCTGCAATTAAACGCAACAAATAGTTAAAACCTACATGGTGTGGAGGACATTGGTTGCAATACAAGCATGGGAAAGCCTGGCAAAGTGACTATATCTCACTGCCATGAACATGTGCTTACTATGGTGGAAGCCACTAGCAGATGGCTGGAAACATGCTGTGCCACATGCCACTGCCTGTAACACTACCCTGTGGCTCGGCAAGCAAATGTTGTGGTGACGTGGTACCCCAGAAACAATTGAGTGAGACAACAGGGCTCATTTCCAAAAAAGCCTCATAGACACCTGGGACAAAGAGCATGGCATTGAGTGGGTATATCACATTCTCTGTCATGCACCAGCCTCTGGGAAAATCAAATGATACAATGGACTGCTAAAAACTACACTGAGAGCAGTGGTGGGTGACACCTTCAAACAGTGGGATAAACACTTGGCAAAAGCCACCTGGTTAGTTAACACTAGAGGATCTGCCAGTTGAGCTGGCCCTGCCCGGTCAAAACTCCCACACAGCGTAGAAGGGGATAAAGTCCCCGTAGTGCACATGAGGGGTATATTAAGGAAGGCAGTTTGGGTTAGTCTTACTTCAGGCAAAGGCAAACTCACGCACAGGATTGCTTTTGCTCAAGGACCTGGGTGCACTTGGTGTGTGATGCAAGAGGATACAGAATTCCGATGTGTACCTCAGGGGGGTTTAACTTTGGGTGAGAACAGCTGGTGGACTAAATTGTGTGATATTAAATACCACATACAAATCAATGAGGCGTGGACTTTGAAACCGAACAAGGGGAAGCAGTGATGGTACTCAAACTGCCTCCATCAGTTGGTGCACAGCAATTTCCTCAGGATCAACAACTTGAATCCACAGACCATGAGCATGGGCCATGCCAGATACACCAGCCTCGAGCTCTGAATGTGGCATGCAAATATCCAATACCATCTCTCCTGCCCTGAGACTGTTAAGACAGATGGAGCCCTAAAGTCATGGACTGAATTAACTCAATGGACATGTTAGAGGGATGGCCCATAGGCTAAGGGAATGACATCTGTGCCTGTGGGTGTATGTATATATTTATATCAGGTAAAGTAGTGTATCTGTTCACGATGTAGATACTATAGAGTAAGGGGTGGAAAATGGGTTCTGGGTTTGGCCAAGATAGGGTTAATTTCTACAGCCAGGATAGCTGGACTGAACCAGCCAGTGGGATATACAATACCATACAGATGTCATGCCCAGTATATATTAAACAGGGAAGGCAAGGCTACAGAGGAGTTGGTTTTCAAACAACAGTGCAACGCTGCTTGGTGCACCTTGGTGCAGCAGTAGTAACCAGCAGGTTGTGTATCACTCACTTTATTATTGTTATTGTTTCCTCTCTCCCTCTGTTGTTCAAGTAAACGCCTTACCTTAACCCATGTGGTTTTACTTTTATTTTGTTTCTCCTTCCCTGCACCCTGTGGGTAGGAAGGGTGGGCAAGCAGCTGTGTGATCCTTAGTTGCCAGGTGGGTTCAAACCATGGCAATCAGAAAAGACTGGATGGGATGAGGGAGGCCAGTGGGCATCTAAGAAGATGAAGAGTATTCAACATTAGCAAATAACTTTAAAGAGCATTTGAGGATGAGAGGTGTACAAGAAGAAAATAGAAATATCTGTAAGTGTCGTTAAAGGAAAATGCAGCTCTTCAGGTCTTTCTCATGGATATGAAGAGAATGTTTCATTTGAACAAGGTGAGCAGCCCATGGAGATAATGGCAATACCAGGAGCATGAAGCAGGAGTCTGAATATGCTTTTTTGCCCCTGAGTCCAACAGGAGTTGATGACAGAACTTGAGGCTGTAACTGGCAGGCGATGAGGAAGATGCCGAGAACAGATTTGTGCCAGGCAGAGAAATCTCACACAGCTGTCTGAAAAATCAAACTGTATGTAGTAAGACCATAGAAGTGGCCTCATTGTAGGACGTTTAGGGACTGGAAAAGGATAATGAGAAGAGCAGATTTTTCTGTTTTTAAGGCAGTCAAGTGTGTAGCCTTAACCGTTACTTAACCACAAACACCATACTTGATGGGAGAGGCTACCTTTTAAAAATCATAAGCGTTTCAGGCACAGCAGGACTCAAAAGTGAAAACTTTAAACAATCAATTAGAAAAGCAAAAAAGTAAAAGCTTCAGACACAGTAAAAGTTGAGGGGCCCATGCAAGGTCTCTTGCTTCCTGCTG
>NW_010421338.1:66511-67912 GCF_000710305.1 Buceros rhinoceros silvestris
TGAGCATGGCTTTAATGAGTCACAAGCTGGGAAAGGCAGCTGTAGTGTTGGATTCAGGGAGAAGACACTTCGGGTTTTATTTAAAATTTCTTCTGAGGAGAATGGTTCTGGCTGGAGCAAGAGGTTCCTGCCCAGCTGGCAACCATGTGTGGGCAGGACCTGCCATCCACAGGGATGAACACATGATTCTTTTAACTGCCCTGTGATTTACTACTACTTGCTCCATTGAAAATGTGATATCTGTTTTTGGTTTGGCTTGCAACACAGTATTTTAATAACTGAAGTGGCAAACTTGTCAGATGTAACATGATCCTTTAGTCAAAATATCTGCTTGATTCTATTTAGCTGGGATTTTTTAAGACGGCTTTTGTTAATTTGTACTTGCATTTCTAACAGCCCCCTTGAACTCTGAGATGATGGGTTGAAGTATCTTACTCCTCTTTGTTTGTGTTATGATATACTTATTTGATCTCCTCTTATTAATTTCCTCTTCAAATTAAGCATTTCTACTCTTTTTTAGCTAGAAAGCTCCTGATGTCGCTGAATAATTTTTAATTTGTCCCTTGGCCTTTTCTGTTTTTGCTGCATTTCCCTGGCATTGGTTGATCTCTGGAAGGAGATCTCTGAATCCTTGTTAGTGACTAGCTCAGGATGAAGCAGTCTGTCTCCTTTGCTCCTTAGGAAGTCCCCATGGTATACATACAGGTCTTATGGACTGCTTTGCTCTAAGTTATAAGGTGGTCAAAAAGTTGGTGTCAAATGAGAGGTAAAAGAAACTTTTCTGTCTTGCTTACCAGGTTTGCAGGATTTTACCCCAGAACTGAATAATAGAATTAAAAGCCGCGTTCCCTTCACCAAGATTCCTGGCCATCACTCAACCCTGTTGGAGTTGCTGGACAGTAGCTCTGACAGCAGCTGTGAGTCTGGAAAACCTGGAAACTTCCAGAGCACACATGCGCAGCGGGTGAGTACCACAATTCTGGGAAATGTTGGGTTTACTGTGCACGCACCGCAGAGTGTATTATTCACTCATGCAACATATCCTGAAGGCTTTAGATTTACTGCACATAGGCAACGCAGCAGGTATTAATATTTTCCATCTGGGAATTCCTTGATAAAAATAGAGCAGCTTTAACTTCCCGGAGGTTATGTCTTCCTTTCTTGAGCTGTAAGGATCCAAACCGATCCTCAGCAATCAGAGCTAACATTTGAAAACATATGAATGTCCGCAACCAAACGCAAATCTCTCCAGGAGGCATAAGGCACTTTGGGTAGGACTGTCTTCCCTGACAAAGTAGCCACAGTGTGAAGTGACCAAGACACTGTAAAGTCACAGGTGAGAAAAGGCGATTACAGTATTTGTTTCTGGATAAGAGGACAAGATCTATTTTACACCTTTAC
>NW_010421339.1:0-29164 GCF_000710305.1 Buceros rhinoceros silvestris
AATTATAAGTATATAAGATGTCTTTATAGTAGGAAGTGTCTTTGTATTAGGAGATTTTTAAGAAGCGAGAGAAAGAACAATGAAAAGTATGTGTCCTGTTAGTCTGAAACAAGCCAGTTGTATTCCTTTTCCGGGTGCCTGCAAAAAAATTTTAAGGACTCGTGTATCTCTTTCTTTTCTCATCTTAAAAAATAGGCTAGGCTTTTTTGACCTATCCTATTTATTAATCAATCACAGTCAGCTCCTCTGGTGTCCCATATAAGAAAATTGTATGGAGCTAGAAAATTCAGTATTGTATTAGAATCATCTTTAAATCTGAGAAATTGCATCACTGTTTGTCATGAAGCAGGTTTGATTGCGTAAAGGAATTGGCCATCCTTGTGTGTAGATATCCCCCATTTATGTTAGTTACATATGCAAATGGAAAAGGAAAACAATGAAAGTAAATTCTTGATGTTCAAAAGTTAAAATTTTTCTTTCCTCGTTTATGTGCAGTAATTTTATCAGAAAGTATTATATCCTGAAGACGAGAGATGCCGATGTTGTTACTGGCATTTTTTCACTACTTATTTTCCATATAGATTCTAGTTTCTCTAATGGCTGTTAAAAATTTTTCCCACCATTCGGAAAAACATGTGAAGGGATGAGAGGATGGGAAGGAGTGGTCTCTCTCCAAAGTTTGCTTCTCATACAGAGCGGTGAAATATGGCCAACAGGCTATCAGTTAGAAGAGAGTGTCCTTTAGCTTTTATGCTTCTGAACCCCTCCCACGCCTGAGCTGACTCTAATATAGTTTGGTCACTTATCCCTGGACTTCCTGGCCTGAGGCAAGGCTGCTTACTGCATTTTAGCCTATCACAGCAATTACATCACTCCGGAGTTAAGCTAAGCTTGTCAAGCCTGTCTACTCGATTTAAGCAGAAAACACGAAGGACAGGAGAGAGAAAAGCATGGGAGTGAGGGTCAAGGGCTGCATGAATAAAAACAGAATGGATCAATAACAACTTAAATCCATGTTTAACAGTCTGTTTGTCCATACTGAACATGTTGATCGCTGGCATCCTGACAGGGTACCACAATGTTTTTACAGTTGCCTCCTTTTGGACTCCAGAGACTAAGTGTTTGCTGTTGCAGATTCAGAGGATCTTGCCTTTTCCAGAACTGTAGAGCTGGTTTGATAGCTCCTCCTTCAACAGAAAAATCAACCATCACTATCCTATCCAGTCAAGGAATCTAAAATGATTTTGTAGTAATGAAATGTTAAGTCTGTCTTCTTGTTTTGTTTCCTGCTCCAGTGTTTTAGGCCATCAATATCTCAGCTTGTGAATTCAGCCTGTATGAGCTAGTGTCACCATGAGAGTCATAAAGTGAACAAATACTAAAAATCTGACTAACTCTTAAAATCTGTCATGATAAGGGGCTTTGACAGAACATAGGCAAGATATATGTCAGATTTTCTCCTTTGCATCTTTGTAGGTGCGATGACAATTTTTTGGTCTGAGTGCACACCACTAAAACACAGACACACAAATTCTGTCTTTTTAGTTTAGAATATTTTGTTCATTTTTTTCTTCCAAGTTTTAGAAAGAGATTAAGACGACTTAGTATGTAAATGTGTTGTCTTACCGAAAAGGAAACCCCATTTCAGTTGAACTGTCTTGAGTTGAAGTGGCTATCGGTTTTTTCTCATTGTTCAAGTAGCTTTCAGTGGGAAAGTTTATACAAATGTAAATTCTGTTCTAAAACTCACATAACTGCAAGGATTTTGACTTAAATGTCACGCAGTATTGTAGTAACTGTCTAATGTGACTCTATATACAGATATCTTGTTTACATTTTCCATAACCCATGAATAATTATAGGAGGAGGGTGATATGACAGAAACAAAGTGTGTCCTTTCGGTGACTGTTGGTCTACCGAGAGTTTTAGTTTAGTTCAATTGTGCACCCTTTTAGAGCAAATTTTCTGATCTGCAGTTTTGTTCATGTTGCAAAGCCGTCTTGGCAAATGTAGTAGAAGTAGATGCATATGATGAAACTAAACTAGAAGAAAAACGCAGTTTAGATGCCAAAATTGTTAGTAAAGGACTTTGGAGATTCTGTGTTTTTCATGTGCTTTAATTCACTGTAACCTCTTTCTCAAAATGCTTCACTCGTGACTTTGAATCTCTCCGCTGAGCAGTGAAGCAGAAAACACTTGTTATAGGCCCGCAGTCCTTGATTTCTGCCTGAAATTAGTCCAAAATAAAATGTTTTCAGTATTTCTGGGTGGTGATCAGCATGTGAAATGCAGAGATTATAAAAACAAAACAAAACCAAAAAACCCCACAAACTCAAATAAAAGTTAGTATTAATATAGGCTTATTTACTTGATTTTTTTAAATAATCCTCCATGATATTTTGTTGTATGCTAATGTAGCAGAAAGCAGAATTAGCTTTTCTCTATCTCCTACCCTTCTACTCCTTCTACTTGTTGAATAACTTTCAGAACTGATTTTTATTGAGAAAACAAAGGAGATCTTATGTATTTTTTTGATGGATAGATTCATTTTGTGTTAATATTAAGAATGTCCTATTACGAAGTCTTTCATTTTAGAAATATTGTGAAGCTTATTTTTAAAATCTACATGATTCCCAGTCTTTATTTCTGGAGTTTCAGGGTAGCATGATCTGGAAACAAACAAGCAAAAAATTATGAGACGCTTTGAAATATTATTCCTTTTATCCATTGTCTTTGTTTTGAAATTTTTTGTTTATTCCATCTGAAAACCAATTACGGGAGCAATTGTTTCAAGCTTTTTTGTAAGAGAAATAAAAATTGTAATCAGTCTTGAAGAATCTGTATCTATTTGGAGACAACAAAACCTCCTATCTAAGTTTTGATATATACAGGATTAAAGACTATAAAATGTCTTATTGGAGTTTAGATATAATATATGTAGGATTAAAAATACTTGTTGCTGTGCTTTGTGGCCTGTTTATCAGCATTTACTGAGGATGCTTTGTTGAGATATAACTCCACACTCTGGGCTTATTTTTCAGGCTACAGATTGGAAATGCCGAAAGGTAAATGCTGCAGTGTTCAAATGTATTAAATGTAAGTAAGAGGACTTTACCAGACAGATGAAATTCAGCAAATCACTTGCTTCTATGATCTACAGTTTGCGTTAATTGGAAAAAAATACTGGTTTTGGAAAAGAAAGACAATACGTAAAGGAAGGATATATGTAGAAGCTATGGCAACACTTCTATTTTTCTCATTTCTAATAAAGATACTGAGTAAGGAAGATAGTGAATAAAGCGTATGAAATCTTTTGATGCTTTTTATTTTGCTCTAGGTTTTGGTTGGCATAATGTGCATCTGACAACCGAACATGTGTCTGTGTAATACATTGTCTCAGGGGCATCTTATTTACATTACAGACTAAAGATAACATTCTCTAAGTGGTATTTTTGAAGAATAACTGTAAACAGGGGCAGAAAAAATGTATGTTCTTCTGCTTATCAGTTCTGACCTTTCTAAAATTTTAACTTTACAGGACGATCCTGAAGTAGTTCCAGTGTGTGTTCTGTTGATATATAGATAGATAGATAGATACACACACATATTCACTGGCTTCCTCGGAAACTACACTGGTCTCATATTAGCCAGAGAATTTCAGTATCAAAAAGGTCCCAGGTGGGATGTCAAACTCTTCCTTTTGGACTCTCAAGATGATGTAAACTCACTGAGTTCCCTGAAGTTGATATAAATTCATATTTTCTCATTTCACCTTCTGAGTGAAGATTTATATATATATATGTATGTATATGAGTTATTAACATGTCATATCTAGCTGTTAGGTATAAGTATACAGTATATACTGCAGAGCCTTTTATGTTAATTCGTCGTAATCAGCAATGGGTGTGACCATGAGGAAAGAGATTAAAAACTAAACTGTACCAACTCACTGCATGACTCATTTGCTCTGCTCTGGTAGCAGCAGAAGTGGGAACTGCTTGGCATTTCAGGGCTCCTCATCTGCTGGTTCTTTCCCAGGCACCTCTTTCACCCTCCAGCTCACTGCAGAGGCTCCTGCAATGCTTTGCTAAAAGTTGCACTGAGCATAAAACACAGGTTAGCTAAGTTTTGTTAAAGTGCACTTCCTGGCCAGTGATAATAAAAATAAAGCAAGTGAAAATGGGTGAAAAGAGGAAGGGGCAAAGTACATGTAAGTCATGCTGTAAGGGGTGGTTGCCAGTCATTCTCAAGGAGATTATTCTGTTTCAGAAAAGCATGCCAATATTAAAGATGACAGTTGATGACATACTTCTTCAGTCCAGAGGTGTGCTGAGAGTGTAGAGTACATCCTGTCAAAGGGGAAATCTCACATACTGTTTTCTGTGTTTCTCAAGTGTTTTCAAATACGTAACTGACTTTTGCAGCTTTTCCCAAAACTCACAGCTCTTTCTGTCTTGTCTGGTTTTCGTCTTGTGCAACCGAACCAGAGCACTGAGGGAACACAGAGGGACCAGTGACAGCATGGGTAATTGGTTAAGGGCCTTCTTTAGGAGTTTGGGGAAGGATGTCAATAGCGAAACAACATCAAGGTAGGAAATGATGCTTTTGAGTCTTACATGCTCTTACACCTTCAGGTTTTTCCCAGATGTCATAAAATGGAGAATTGGTTCTAGGGACCATTTAGATGGCCGTGATTTTTGGATAAATCTCTTTTGCGGAGTTTTCTCTTTGCTGAGATTACTGATCAGAAATTCTTTATACCTTGGAATGATCTCATCATTAATAGGAATTTGCACGATGTCAGAGATACATAACCTTGCTGTACAATTACACATGAAGAAATATTAGAGCGGCATTAAGAGCTTGAAATACAACCACCACTACACGGAAAGTCAGAGATATGTCTGAAGAATAGAGTTAGTAAATTCTTTACTCATACAGAATTGTCTAAAAAATGAGGTGTTTTCAAACTAACATTTTCTGTTAGATATGAGAATTGCATTGTCTGTCTGGTTTTAAGGAGTTATTCTCTGTCACCTCTTGGTTCAGGCACTCTGTCACCACATCGTTCTGACAGCGTATAGAAACTGGAAGCTATTCAGTATGGTTTGGGTGTTTTGTTTTTCTTTCTTATGGAGAATTTCTCTCCCGTTATCTGTTGGCACAGCAAGCATATAACCAGTCAAGACTGAAAGGAGAAAAAAAAAGAAAAAGCTTAGCTACTCTCCAAAATTTTGTCTAATTGAAATGATACATGGCACAATTTAAATTTTGGTAAAATCGGTGCAGTCAAAAGTTTTTTTTTGCTAAGCATGGCTGACACACAAATGTTTAATGGACTAGATTTTATTTTGTTCATGAGAAATATGTGTCTTGTTCCTGCAAAAGGCTCAAAGGATTTTGCCAGGATGTAGTCATGTGACTAAATGTTGTTCTCTGTTTACTACTGAAGCCGTTCTAGGTTTCATATTTTTTTGTTTGTTTGTTTTACATTTAGATTGTGAAGTCTCACCAAGGTAGACGTTGCCACCAACTCAGAATGCCCAAATTTCAACTTAGTGGAAGTGCGGAATAGCTGTTAATAATGGCTTTTGTATTTGAGCAATTTAGCGAGTTGTTTTTAATGATCCGTGCTAATTTACGAGTTTGCAATGTAGTATGTTTCATTTAGCAAAATCCAAAAGAAGACAGTAAAGTTAATTGGAACCTCGTTAGATTTTCAGGTATACCCTTTTTTTAAAATGCACTTGAATGAATTGTTTTCTTCTTATAAAAAATATTCTATGATCTGACATTCTTACTAGCACATCATTATAAAGTGTATGATTATGTGTGAGTTATATCCATAATATATATTGTATTTCACAGTTTTAGCAAGAAGAGGTTAAGATAATCATTGAATGCAACAATAATCAGTGAAGCATTGAATGTTAATTAAGTTTTTATATAAACTAAACTTCAGTAGAACAAGAGGAACTTACTGAAAGGCAGTTTTTCATAACTGTTAAAAGATATTAGAAGGGCGTATTTAGAATGCATTCTATTTCCTAGGTAATGTATGCTATTAAATATGCTCTTCTGAAGATAATACTGCATTATGAAATAATAGCAATTATTTAAATTTTTTAAATAATTAAATAATAGCAACTGTGCTACTTCTGAAAATATTGCACAAACCCTATAGTTGATGTTTTCAGAAGCTTAATCCAGAGGCATATAGGAGATTTGTTGCAACACTGAGGGGATGTACATAAATACTTTCCATCCATAGTTATGTTCAGCAGCAGACAGGAACCAGTTCAACTCTTAGACCAAGGCTCTGACTTGCTCTGATTTATTCTGGTTGATGTAATGCTTACATTAGTTTCAAGTCTAAAGAGTAAAATACGAACTAGAAATTTCCCAATCAGTTGTTAAGGCAAGTCTCAGGAGATTTCTGCTTAGGGGAAAGCAAAAGATGGGTAGTACAGTATTGCTGCTATAGTAACTTCATTATCTTTCATTCCTTTTAAAATGATGTAGCAGAGGCAAAGAAAATGGCCATGGAATTTAAGGTGATGTAAAGATTTTTATTTACTTTTTGGTGTGATTCTCATCATTCCTGCAATGTTTTTTCACTTGCAAGTGATGCATGCAGTACAATCTTGTGGCAATAAAAGCTTTTAGCACAACAATCTATCATAAGTCTTGGCTTGCGTAATATGTGCAGTATAATTCTGTTAGATTAGTTTCAAACTGAGTAGATGGTTTTTTTTGTGCCTCTCAGCTGTGGAGCTTACTTGACATTATCTATGTGAATGAAACTTAAAGAAAAGCTTTTAAAACTCTTCTCAAAATGGCTATTTCTTTTCTTGGTGCATGTATATGGCATTCAACAATTGAATCAGCATTATGAGTCGACAGGGACAGCACTTAGTATCCATGAAAGGAGGTTCAAGAGTTCAACCCAAAACAAGACAAAAACAGCTTCATTAGTCATTTGAGAAATATCCTAGGTAAATTTTCAGAATTAATGTTCCTGATGGTCTTCAGGTACTGTCTTTCTATATTTCTAAATAGCACTGTATCAAACACAGTGGTTCACAGTATAGCTCAAAAAATCTTTTGCCTTGTGGCAAAGGTGTAAAGTTGTCATCGTTTGTTGATTGAAACCTTCTGGTTTACATTAGATTCATTCAGAAATCATTGTACACAAATTACTCTCCCAGTGATAAAACTTGTCCATCGTGCTTCTCATGGAAATTCTCCTGGTGAAGCCCACATAAGGTCAGGTGTTTAATAATCCCAGTGAAAGGTATCTATAGGCTATTAACATAAAGATCTCTTCCAACTGACATTACTTCTAACTCAGCCTGGGATTTAAGAGTTATAACTGGATTCTCTGCTGCATGTATTCATGGGCAATAATTAGCCTATTTCCTAGCTGTTTCCATCTTCTATGATGGTTCTGCAGTGTCAATATGTGTTCTTAACAACAGTTAGTAACCGTGCTGATAGTAACATTGTTTCTACAGTAAACAAGGGGTAGACGTTCTGAGCGAGCAGGTTCTGCATTGTTTCCTAATTGTGCGGTCTCAGTTTCTGCAGAGATAGATGGTGAACTTTAAGAACTGTGAATTATTCGTTTGTCTCCACTAACATAATGAGAAGGGAAGGATACTCTGTGGTCTCAGCAGCACTGACAACTTTGAAGCAGTATTAGTCTTGAGTTTCACAAACAGATAGCCAGCTATGCTGAAGTCTGGTATTTTCTGCATGTCACACGTTCCTGTGTTATTGCAAAACTGTTTGTGCAGATATGTGGTGAAACAGGTTGGAAAAGTAATTCATCTTTTTTTCTTGAGAGGTAGAAAGAGAAGTAAAGGAGATTGCGAAGAGATTGTGTAATGTTTTATGTCATAAAATGTAGTTTAAATCTTTCAGTACACATGCAGTGAGATTGCTTACTGGTTATAACCTCCATTTGACAAAAGCAAAATGAGTTGCAAGATTTAAAGTGTCGTTCAGAGGCATTTTGCAGTTGGCTCTGGAACAGTGTGTGTGAAGTCAAAAAATGGTTAAATGCTGTGGGTACGTTTCTCCCAATACAAAGATGTAACCATCACGTTGTGAATAACTGCTGCTACCATTTAATAGTAAAGCTGCTGTTAACTCAGCTGACAGAAAACTGGCTTCAGACAGGAAACAGTACCAGCAAAGTGGAAGTGAGTGATACCCTTCAGAACTTTGTACTGCTCATAAAAGCGTTAGTTCCTTAAGTACCAACAATCATCACTTTATTTTATAAAGGAAAAGAAATTCTGTTATTAAGTAGAAGTGTTTATAACTTCAGCATCTCAGCCTGTACTTAGTTGTTAATAATCAATATCACAGAAATACAGGTATAATCTGCACCAAGAAGAGGCAAAACTCTTTGGATTGTTTCTCTTCAAATTAACAGCTCATGTGATAGGGAGTTTCTGCCACCTTTACCCTTCTGTACAACACAGTACAACATCAGAACAGTTCAGCTGGCATGTAGAAACTAAGAGAAACACACAGAAGAGAAAACAGGAGGTTAAACTTATTAGCCTAAGACGGTTCTAGTCCAGAAATGAGCATCTCATAATTTGTGGATTTGGTTGCTTAGCAAAAATCAACATCTAACACATAATGTGAGAGAGCAAAGTATGCTGCATGAAATGTAAAAGAGAAAAATAGTTAAATGACTGTTGCAGCGGAGTACAAGCTGAGTGCTAAGGCAAGCCGTGTCAATGCCATGTAAATACAGGTCCATTTCATGACTTTTCTGTGATAGCTGGCATTTGCCTGTTGATCCTGCTTCAAAAAGCAAGTTACAATCGTGCCTTTTTCCTGCAAGGTTCAATTGATGCTCTTATTCCTTGAATAATTAAGAAGCTGCTACTTGTAGTCATGTACTCTATTCTGGAGAACTGGAATAAGAGACCAAATGGTGCGCTCTGCCAGAATCTGTTACAGAGAGGCATTTCACCTGTATAAAATCTGTAAAAAGAGAAGATGGCATTTTCCTAACATGCTCCTTGACAGGCACAGTGGTGTGGAATGTAGAAATTTAACATGAGCCTGTCAGGCACAGGAGGAATTAATCTTTTTTCAAAATATTTGAAACAGATAGAAAAGCTGATGCCAGGAATTAAAAATCAATCATTTTTCATCAAGAACAATCATAGCAATAGTATCAACTGATACTAACCACCAATCAGTAACATCATATCAATACTCAATAGAAATCAGTCATATCACTGGTATCCTCTGTTTAAGTGCTTTAATCTGCTTTAAATGCAAAAAAAAAAAAATCAGTCCACTGATTTTAGAAGTAGACTTGCTTGTGTCTTAATTTACCTTTACTTAGAAATTTAAGAGTTTGAATGTTGATTTTCTTCAAAACTAGTGTTGAAAATTGAGACAGGCAATTTTTGCACTGGATTTGCCTTGCTGCTTGTACGTGATATGGAAAGAGAGAGTTTTATTTTTATTTGGGTTTTTTTACAAAATATTTAATTGCATGTATGTCCTGGTTTTGCTGGGACAGAATCATACACTTGCCACGATCTGCAGGCCATCAGCAGGTTGGAGTCAGCCAGGGCAGCTGACCTGAGGTAGCTCACAGGTGTATCCCAGACCATAAATGTCAGGCTCATTATAAAGGGGGAGGTTTGCCAAGAAGAGGAGGGTTTCTTGCTTAGACTCCTGCTTGGGCCTCTTCTGATCCTGCTCCTCTTCCTTCTCATGTGGACTCCTTTCCCATTTGTTGTGACCACTGTATGTTTGCTGGGCCAAGTATATCTTTGTATACTTTGTAATGCCATTAGTATTAGCTTGGCTGTTTCATTAAATCTGTTTTTTATTTCAACCTGTAGGTGTCCTCTCCTTTTCCCAACTCCCTTTCTCAGCTGGGGAGGGGTCATTGGGTGATAGAACAACTGCTGTGGTTTAGCCCCAGATAAGGGCTAAATATAGACAATGCAATAAAAGACAATGCACAAGAGTGATGAGAGTACTGATACTTATCTAGTTCAGATGTTAAAAGGTCTTTGGGAGGGATGTTGTCAGAAAGTTTATTCTGGCCTAACTTTCTCGATGAGTTTTATTTTGCAACCATTAAAACATGGAGTGGACTGCCTTTAAGCTACCAAAGGTATTCATCCTCTAGCACCTAAATCTTAAATAAAATATGAAAACAATACACACGCACAGAAAAGGGGGGGATGCAGCAAGTTGATTCTTCTCCAAACGTTCTTCTACTTTGTAGTTACCAAACCTAATCAGCTTTCCTAATAGTGCGAAGCTTCTAGCTCCAATCTGCATCTCTGTGGAAATAATGCTAAGGTTGCATAAACAATGATAGATTTTAAATCTTAATCTGTTTACAGAAAAAAATATTTTCTTGTATTTTTGATTGTCATCAGCGCTGCCACGCAAAAGGTTGGCAATAGCTAGAAAGACCTGAGAAGGCTTAACATACTTTTCCCTTTTTTTTGTATGGCCTAGTTCCTTAACTTCCCGTGGTTGTTAGCAGTTAATAAAGGTGTTACCTTGCTATCCACATAAGTGCTGTTCCTATCAGCAGACATGTTCTTCAGCATGGAATGCACGATACTCTTCTCTGCTTCTAAACAGAGGACAGACATGTTCTCTTCCACCTCTCTAGCCAAGTCAGGCTTCAGACAGTTTGCCTTTCACTGATGGTTTTCTTTCTGTGAACTCCTTAAAGTGTGTTAGCTTAAATTTCCTACAACTGCCCGACTCAAATCAGAATAATGAAGCAGGCCCCCCCAAATCACAGAGCTGGCTTTGAAAATGAGGAAATAGGAAATGGGATGTGACGTTATCTTTTCATATGTTGGACTGGTGTTTCTCTATTTTATTTTCATGTTTGTGAATAGAAATGGAAATACTTGCCCAAGGGCATAACGGTATAAATCAGTGGCCTAAAAGTAGAGAAATGTCAGAAGACTCTTGGAGAAATTGTCAGCTACATGGCTGGCTAGTTCAGAGCTTTCTACTGTTTCTGATTCTTCACCAAGTTGTTTTTTACAGATCATCTGATCACTCATCTGACTTTTATAACTTGCTTTGGAAAGAAATTTTCTCAAGCATTTTAATGACACCTGGTGGTTCTTTCTGATCCACTTGGGTGTTTTGTGCTTGCCTTTCCTTGCCAAGATATGCTAATTCCTAGATTTCTGTTTTTCAGTGAATGTATGAGAATTCACAGAATCGTTTTGGTTAGAAGAGACCTTTAAGATCACAAATTCCAACTATTCACCAAGCACTACCAGGTCACCACTAAACCACATCCCTAAGCAATGCATCTGTCTTTTAAATACCTCCAGGGATCGTGACTCCCCCAGCGCCCTGGGCAGCCTGTTCCAGTGCTTCACAACCCTCTCTGTAAAGAAGTTTTTCCTAATATTCAACTTAAATCTCCCCTGGCGCAACTTTGAGGGCATTTACTCTCATCACTTGTAACTTGGGAGGAGAGGCTGACCCCCACCTCTCTACAACCTCCTTTCAGGTAGTTGTAGAGAGTGATGAGCTTACCCCTCAGCCTCCTTCTCTCCAGACTAAACAAACCCAGTTCCTCCAGCCACTCTTCACAGGACTTGTGCTTCACCATCTTTGTTGCTTTTCTCTGGACATCCTCCAGCACCTCAATCTCCTTCCTCTGCTGAGGAGCCCAAAACTGTAAACACTTTTCAAGGTGCAGCCTTACCAGTGCCCAGTACGGGGGACAATCGCCTCCCTACTCCGTCTGGCCACACTATTGCTGATACAAGCCAGGATGCTGTTCGCCACCTTAGCCACCTGGACACACTTCTGGCTTATATTCAGCCGGCTGTTGAGCAACACCCCCAGGTCTTTTCTGCTGTGCAGCTTCCCAGACACTCTTCCCCAAGCCTGTAGCGTTGTGTGAGGTTGTTGTGACCCTAGTGCAGGATTTGGCACCTGGCCTTGTTGAACCTTTTTGGAAAGTGAAATATTTTGTCAAGATTTATCATGTTATCTGAGGAAGCAGATACATTCCCTGTAGGTTGGATTATAGACCCTTGTTTTCATTATTAATTTTGAAAACATACCCTTTAAATATCTGAAACTGCCAAGCTAAAGTGGTACTTGTTGCTGAAAAAAAGTTCATCAAGAGGGATATCAAGAAATTGCTGAAAGAGAGAAATGGTTCAAAGGAATTAGAGCTAGTGGGAAGAAGAAAAAGGAACAAGGGACATATCAGTAACAAGATGAGACACAGGGGAGGAGTATGAAAATGAAAAGATTTTGAGAGGCTGAGGATGCTGGAGGCAGCTGCAAAAAATAATGCTACAGCTCAAGAAAAAGTAAGTTAAATGAATAAAATTGTTTCTTACAGAAGGGGAATTAAGGCAAAGAGGGAAAGATTAAAGAAAACATGGACTTTGTTACTGTATTTGTATTACTCTATTATAGGCTAGGTTCTCTTATTCAAATGTAGTGTAAAAATTAATATACTGGGGTTCAGGCTGCTGCTTGCTTTTCTTTTCAGCATATTGATGCTACCTTGTCTTACTGTTGTGGGCTAGTCAGCAGCCAGGCTGGTCATGGGTTTGATGTGAGCATCCTTGTAGGAGCAACCCACTTGATCAAAACATAATCAGAGGGAGGAAAAAGCAGAGTTGCAGAGAGAAAATGTTGGATGTACAATCAAAGCATGCGTCTTAGTGAAGGCTCTCATAGCTTGTAATACTGCAAGCAGACACCTCTAGCACTGGAGGCTTGTTGGTTTGTTTTTAGTGAGGAGGTGGTTCTTTAGAGAATACAGGTCAGGTTTTGTTATCAGTTACAATGCATGTAGAATCACCTATGCTTTATGCTGACTCTTGCACCAAAATTAGAAAGGTATGGGGTTTTTGGTTTTTTTTTTTTTTTTTTTTTTTTTTTTTTTTTTTTTTTTTTTTTTTTTTTTTCTTCAATTCATTTTATAATACTCCTTTTGTTTATATAGCTGCTGGACTGCTTTGGCTGTCTCTTTAGAAAACATTGCCCTTTTGTGGTGTTTTATGACTTCTTGTCCTACTTTAGGGCGGGGAAAAAAAGAAAAAAACAAACAAAAAACAAACCCACAACAAACCAGAACTTTTAGAGGGGTTTTTTTTGTTATTAAAAAATTCTATCATCGAGTTAAGTGTTCTGCATTTTAGACTGCCGTTATCTCTTGAGCCTGGCTAGTAAGAGTATCCTTGAAACTTATCTTGTAAGAGTTGGAGTAAGATCTAGTAAATACATAGAGGTAATCTTTAAGCTGCTGGGTTTTAATGATCTTTCCAGAGATACTTGGAACAGGAAAGATTCCAAATAAATTGTCATCCTTTACAGGAAAATACTTCGTAAATCATCCTTTATGCTACTTTTTATTAGATTAAGTATATAATCAGAAAACTCTTTTTCAAATCCAAAACTTTGAAGTCACAATTCAAAGGGAAAGTTATCTGATTGTTTTAGAGACGAGGAGTAAAATATTGATGGGAATGCTGGTTCAAGGAGAGTGCATGGCTTATGGACCGTCTCTTCCTTTCAGCTCCATATGTATCTCTGGGAACTTGTAACAAGCCAAATTACCCAAGGCAAAGTGTGCACAAGCTGCCTGGTGTGTTTTTGTTTTTGTTTTTGTTTTTTTAAAACTGCCTGTCTCAGTTTCTCCATTCATCTCTAACAGCTTTTGAGGCAATGACCTTCCTTCAGTCTGGATCTGCTAGAGCTAATACACAGCAGATACCTCGTAGGAGTAGCTAATAGAGGATTCTTCTGCTCCAGTGGTGCTCCCAGGATAGATAATGCACTGTACTTAGCTCCTCTGTGATTACTGTGTCTCCCTTGATGGTGTTCAGGGCAGTTACAGAGACAAGAGAAGCAGAACGGAGTTTCAGCTAGAATAATTTTAAGATCCAGTTTTCTGCAAATGACACTACAGAACAGTCTCCCATAGATGTTTAATTTGTCCAGGCTTGAAACTCCCTTGACAAAAAATAGAAAAGGTACCTGTTTCCACACAGGGTAGACAGTAATTTGCCCATTACTCTCTGGGATATTTGCTTACTCCAGCCTTTGCTTTCTGTAATAGATGTGCCTGTCAGGAACATGACTGAATGAGGTTCTTATATAGTTAAGATATTTAAAGTAATTTTATGCAAAATGCTTGTTTTACATCTGTGAATGTAGAATTCAGAAGCAGTTCCCTAGAAATACATACTTTTATTGTGTTTCAATAAATCTTATAAAGTATGCAAAAAAGCTGAAGGAGAGTATAGTTTAAGAAGTGTCTTTTTAAATGTATCTACACATTTATAGGTATTATTTCTGATATTTGAATAAAAACTTGCCATGATTTTTTAGAATATGTTGTTAATCTGTCCATTTCACTATTAATTAGCTGCTTGTAAACCAGGTGAGGGATCTTGTGAACAGTTCTAATATGTATCCCCAGGCACAAGTGAAAGAAAAAAAAACGTTAGTTTTGTAAAACAAAACACAAAACTAATGCAAAGGAGAAATAAATTACTCCTATCACGTTTGCCATTCCAGATCTTCATAATGTCCCAGAATTTAGCTACGTGTGTTTTGCTGTGGTAACAAGTTACATTTACGTTATTGCAAAAATATGTAACTAGTTGGCGAGATTAAAAATAATATATGTATATATCTCTATTTTCCTTGCTAAAATATGTTTTGGTTTTGTTAGCAAATATGCTGCCCATCATTAGTTATCCGTTAATATTCATCTCTTACTTCAAGTGCTTGTGAATGATGTGATCAGGGGATCTGCAGGCAATCTGCAGGGATTGCCAGCTATTCTGTCACATCATATGGTTCCTTTGCCTTTTTTCCTTCTTGGATGGCAATCACAGAATACAAATGACAAGTTCCTGTGAGATATTTTGTAACATCTGGTTCTCGATGGGCTTCTCAGGCAGCTGGGCTAGACATGCTGGAAGAACTTCTGAGCTGCTCTCATAATGAACTGGCTTCCTGGCCTCTCATATGCAGTGTCCCTTCCAAGGGCCCTTTGGAAGTGAGATGGTCTGTATGTTATGTCTTGCCTCAGAGTCCAAAGATGCAGATTATTATAGAGCCAGAAATTGCAGATGTATGGTGCAAATAGAATGTGCTGCATATCCATAAGGTATGTGGACAGTTGGGTGGTTTGTTGTGATGGCTGCTGTATTTCACATCAGCATGTGAAAAACCAGAACACTCGAGTTGTAGCAAGTAATTTTGCAAATTTTTGGAGTAGAAAGACTCAAAGTAGAAGCAGAGAAAGAAAGTTTCAATTTTTTAATTTTAAATTGGGAACAACAATTTCCTTTATGTGACTTTTGTCTGTATACTAATTTTTCTCTTTTTGGTGGGTATTCTTTGAGTGTAGTTCTGTATTGCAAATAAATAACCAGGAACTCTTATAGCCTAGTGGACTTTGAGGCACCCTGAAGGAGAATGTTTGCCTGTAAGTACTACTGAACTGCTTTTTTTTTCTTTTTTGTTATGCTATGGTGTTTCGACCTCAAGTAAATGTGATGCTTAACATTCAAGATTCAAGCAAAATGTGTATCAGCATAGTATGTTAGCAATATTAACAGGAAACCTAAAACCAGAAAGCATATGTCTCTATCAATTACATTAAATTATTGTTATCTAACTACACAAGTGGACTTGACAGTTATTTGTAAAATACCTGGTTTCTGGTTTTTGTCAGTGATTATCGTCTTAGATAATCGAGATTGTTGTCTTGATAACTACTGCCAGAAAAAAGCCCAAAAGATAAAATTTGAAGTTTAAGTAACACATTAAAAAAAATTGAAAAAATATGGGGATAAACCCAAAACCATGTCTCAGTTGAACACCTGTTTTCCAAAAGGCTTTTGATTTTTTTCAAAATGCAAGTTTTCTGCATAATTGATACCTGATTATACCTAAAACTCTGAAAGCTCAAAAAATCATTTCAGTATAAATAAGCGTATAAATACTGGAATACTTTTAATTTCTGCCTGGTCTCTATTTGAAGAAATAACCTGGATCAAAAAGACTGCATCTGGCTGCATTCTTTGAACTCCTTTGACAATAAAAAGAACTTTAATCTTCAAAATGTCAACATTAACAGTTCATTGATGTAAGAATGGCTTCTTGTAAAGAACTTGTTTTTTATTATGTGAGTGAAAAAGATGAAATCAGAGAAGTTACAGGTAACGCCTTGGAAGGAATTAGACCATTTTCTAATTCTTCTATTTCCCTTCCTTGCTATAATGTTGCTGTTTGAAAATATGTCAACCTGAGGTAGGAATTTGCTATTCTTCTCATTTCTGAACAAGTAAAAGATTTTTTTATGTAATAGCAAATAAGGTTTTTCATGATTAAAATACAAGATTTTAGTTAGACTTTTATTTGGTCCGGCGGAAAAATCACTCCTCAGCATCAGCTGAGGTACTATAATGATGTAGAGTTTAAATTTTTTCCTTTTTTTTTCTTTATTACTTGATCTGTATTATGTATTTTACTCTTGATGTGATATATTTGCTAAAAGGGTTTTTAGGCCTTTTTATCTTTTGACTTAAATTGTTACAGAATTCCCAAGTAGCTGATAATCTGGTCCTGTGGCTGGAAAATTAAAGTTGGTAGATACCATTAATCTGGACATAAGAAACTTTAGTGGTTCCCTGGCAGAAGAAAAAAATTAATCTCCTTCAGTGAATGAGCTACAGTTATGGCTGGACCCTTACTCTTACCCATCATGTGTTTGCTTTCTTCTTTCAGAGCACAGAGTGGTATGCTTTTAAATAGGTGACATTTTTCCATCTAATGCATATATAAAAATGTTTGAGGCATCAACACGCTTTTCGTAACTTCACACTGCTTTTTGAATTTATTAAAATTTTCCCAATTGTTCCTTCTGTTTGCTGGGCTGTGAAAAGCTATTCTTACGCTGTGTAACCATACAAATAGAGGTGCCTTGAAAAGTTCCCTTGTTTGAAGTTATGTGGTAGGGAAGGCAGTTTTGTAGATGGAATTTATTTATCTGGTACAAGGTAGAAAGGGTGTCCTCGAAAATTACTAGCAATTAAAGTATAACCACCTTGTTGTTTGAACTGATATTCCCATTAAATTAGCTCTCTATAAGAAAACTGGGCTACTCAAAGGAATAGATAACAGCAGAAGCAATTTCATCAGTGCTTTGCCAAGCTTTCTTCCAGAACAGGACCAGTATTGAGCAATTAGGAATGCTTGGTTCTCTTTCTACATTGTTTTTGCGTCATGGGGGTTGATGCTGGATTTCTTTCATTGACTTAATGTAGAATGAGATTATGACCTGATTCCTGAACTGGAAAAAAGCCCATAGAGACAATTTCTTTTTTAAAGAAATGAGTAACTGTAGGACTATGATAACATTCAGAGTTGAAGAAGTTCCTGTCTGTAAGCAATATATTTACCTGGTTGGCAGCACTGAATATGAAAAAATAGGAGGCCATAAAGTACTGCCTTAATGCCTGTAAGAGCTGAGCTGTGCATTAGCTTTGGAACAAAGAGGGAATTTTGAGCAAAAGTGCAGAGTGAAAACTGGCTTTGTGCTCTGCTTAAGGGCTCAGTTCAACACCATGCTGTCCTTGGTAGAGTTCATAACAAAGGCAAAGTTCAATAATGAAGCATGAAACCGACTGATTTCTCCACTGGCATGTTTACAAAGGTTGGGAGTGTTGTGATAGAAAATCATAAGATGTTAACTGTTCCTGTACGTGATGTCAAACTGTTTTTCCCATTACACATTGTGAATGCTTAGATTTCTGTTCAGAAATGTTGCTAACTACATAGCTAAACAAATCACAGTAAGCTGTGTTGCTTTGGCAAACTTGATATAAGCTTTAAAAGTTTAGGAGTCAATGGATTTCAGACCATTTTCAGATGGATGTGAAGAGGGAGGTATTTGTTGGCTTGGAAAGCCTTCAGATTTTGACTACCACTGCTTTGTAAGTAGGAAAAGGCCAGGTTTTTATTCAGACTCTTGACTTAGTTTTGGGTGGAATCTGACTTGCCTGTAGTTATCTGTCTAGATGTTGGGTGTTTAAATTAGTCATTGGGCTTTTTCTTATGATCGTGGAGAGAGGCTGCTGCAAAAGGTGATTCACAAGACACTAAAATAAATAGTTAAGTTACATGCTATCAGCAGCCCTCTCCAAGACATTTCTTATGTCTCTGGGATATTGAGCCATAGGCATATTGCTGAAGGAAGCAATGCAGTGTTTGTTAGATTTGATGCAATTATCGTTTTTGTAACATTGGAGTGGAGTTATTCCTTCTGAAGTTAGTTAACTCAAAAGTTAACCAGTATTGGCCCATTTTCTGTGAGAAAAAACAACACAGTAAGTTCTGTTGGGTATTCTGCATTGGCATTTCATTACACTAATGTAAGACTGCTATCTGAGCTCAGCCTTGCAGGTTTTAACTCCAACTTTGACATTCATCCTCTTACGGCATTTAGAAAAATAGCTGAGCTTTCTGTCTCATTTTCTATAATGCCAGTTAGACATATAATTTCTGTAATTTCATTCTTAGCTTGTAATAAATCAGGATGTTGCTTGACTCATGTACCCCATGAGGATGATTACAGAATTTTGTCTGTAAAGTCTTAAGTAATTTAAAATCTTATCCTAGTGAGAGCCCTTGTTTGAGTTGATTTTATGCTAATGCGTTGCCTTCCAGAGGCAGCAACTGTCATAAGGCAACGTTGCTAAAGATCTTAATTGTCTCAGTACATCTTGGTATGCTTTAATGCCTCTAAATTAATTACGCAATTTAATACTGTTATTGTCTTGAATTGCATTAGTTCAGCAGAAATACAACACAATTGTGTGCCATATAAATGGAAGTACCCCAACATTGCAATTATTCAGCAAATGTTCAGAATGTTCACAAAAACATTTTGCTTATATGCTCCTGGGGCCACTGAAGATCTTACGTGTAACTTATGACTTATAATACAAGGTCAAAATCCACTATTACAAGATGTTTCAGAGAGTGTAAGAAATGGAGGGCATTGCCAATAGCTTAAGTGCCTGTAGAAGCAGAAAATATGTTAAATAAAAAACATTTGTAGGGAATACATTGTACCCCATATTCAAGGGAAAGGCAATAATAAACAAAATGAAAACCAACGATCCTTGTCAATCTAACCTGGGGACTTTTCTTCTTGCCTTCAGATTTGGTTATTGGCTTAAAGGCTTTTGGTGGTGGTGTGGTGTTTGGGGTTTTTTTGTTTGGTTTTGGTTTTGATTTTTTTAACAGAACCTAGGTCCCTGGAAGTTTTAGTGTTGCTGGCAGCACTGGTTCGCATCACTGTGAGATTGGTCTGGCGTGGTTAACCTTTCCTTTAAGAGGAAAATGGACTTTCAGTATACTCTCACCTCTGACTGAAAAGGGAAAGAAAACAGATATGAATCCTCTCCCCAGTTTCTGAGGCACCTTATTTTTCTTAAATATTGAAAAGTCTAAGTCACCTCCACTTACATGGTTTATTACAAAAAAACCCCATAATTTTCTTCACTTCCCAAAGCGTCACTGTGAAAACTATATATACAGGAAAAACTGAATTATTATGCTTTAGCGCACATCATTTCTACTGAAATGAATGTAAGTATAAACAATACTACTGCTCTTTGATTTAAATTGAAATGGAGAAGAAAATGTGTATAGGCAAAAAAAGACATGGTTATCTCAGCTCGAAAATGTGACAGGTTGCTGATATTTTCAAGGTAAATGTGTACTTCTATATTTTGTCTAGATGACAGCACTTCCATTACTGTAATGACCTGTAAAATCACAGAACAGCAAAGCGGCACTGCAACCCAGGAGTGATCATAGCAAATCAAACAGAAGTGCCTGTTCTTATGATGTTGCTTGTGGAAGTCAAAGCCTACATACAGAGCCTCTGGTGCACACCCATTCTGTGCGTTGATAAAGGTGTAGGTCATTCTGTTCCTTTCATAAATACATCTCATTAGAGCTTAATCTCATAGATCACCACCTGAGGTAATGTACTTCCAGAGTTATTTACAGTATTTTTCTCATATTAACTCATCTGAGCAAACACGTATCAGCAATAAATGTTGATTGCCACTGCCCTCAGCAGTGATCAGTTGTAAGCTTTTCCTGGTACTCGGAATTAAATAAATCCTGTGCAAAGTCAGACCTGTATTATCTGGGCAGAAGAGTTAAACAGTGATGGGAAACCCATTGACTTATTTCTCCTGGGCTATCTGTCTTCTTTTAGTAAAGTATTGGCATTGGGATGACATAATATACTTTGTAATTTGGGAAATCTAATTTGTTGATTAAATTGTGAATTTAATGACAATGTAGCACAACACAAAGGTTTCCTGTCAGGGTTGTTATCTTCCCACATATAATTTGTTTTTTCTTTCTTCCTCATCCCCTGTCCCCACCATCTGAGAGCTGTTTATCTTTTTAGTTTTTATGAACATATTAAAAAAAAAAGAAATATATTGAAAGGGAAAGAAATGGCTGAGCTGCTTTTTCCAATACTGAAGTCCTGTTTACTAATCAAATACAAGATTAATAACACATCTTTAACTTCAGCTGCAAGTGATCTACAGAGGTTAACAGATTTTCAGAGATGAGCAGAGGCTTGTTGAAGTCCCAAGGCTTACTTATTATTTCCCCCATGGTGGGTCAGGCGTATGTCCCGGCAGGGAATGCTTCTCTGTTTTTGCTCCTCAGTTCTGATGCCTGTGTGCCTGTTCACAGTAACAGAAAAACAGCGAGCAATAAGTTGCATTCTTAGCAATGATTGATTTTAGTTAAAAGTCAAAATCAACAGCTTTTCCTTCACTGTTTTGTGTTACGTTAGATGTTGCTGTAGTCTGTAAATGGTACAGTCCCAGGGCTTAAGTACAGTTAGGCTTTCATATACAGAAGTGCAGATCTCCCTGTTATGCACCGAGATCCAAAATGGACAACCTGTCACTTTGAATGCTGGCATCAAAGAAGGCAGTGGCTGCTAGAACATCCGAAACTGCTTCTGCCAAGTAGCAGAAGAAACTCGACAAAGTCTGGGGTTGTGATCCTAGCCCGGTTCATTGGATGTTTTGTAATATATGAAG
Source organism: Buceros rhinoceros silvestris (assembly GCF_000710305.1). Taxonomy (NCBI): domain Eukaryota; kingdom Metazoa; phylum Chordata; class Aves; order Bucerotiformes; family Bucerotidae; genus Buceros; species Buceros rhinoceros. The sequence continues at coordinate 21,159 of NW_010421339.1, forward strand.
CTGTATCCTGTGGGAGTTATTTTTGAACCTAGTCCACTCAAAGAGCAACCCTTCAGGGCAGTGCTTCATGGACCAGAGCAGCTGAGCTGCTGTGAAGTTACTTCCACGGAGGCCCAGGGGGACGGGGACAGGGGTTGTGGTCAGTCCGTGGCAGCTCCTCTCTGCCTCTCCATCCTCCTCGCACTGCTCCCTGCTCCAGCCTGGGGCCTCCATGGGCTGCCATCCTTCAGGATGAACCTGCTCCTGCCTGGGCCCTCTGCGGGCTGCAGATCTTTCAGGCCAAGCCCACCTGCTCCTGTGTGGAAGTGCTTTGTTCTTTTCTAAATACCCTTTCCCTGATGTGCCCACCAGGATGGTTTTGGGGCCCATCTGTGCCCTGTGATGGGGACATTGGAGGGAGCTGGCTGGAACCAGATGTGCCTGGCATAGGGCAGCCCCTACCTCTCCTCGCAGAGGCTGATCTGCAGCCCCCTTCACTGGCATCTGGGCAAGGATGGCCAAAGCAGAAGGAAATCCAAGGCTTGTTACCTAATTTTCTTTTATCGTTTAAAGTAGCGTTTCCCCTGGAGGTTGCCTCATGTTTGCTGGTGTCTCTGAGACGTGCAGGAGCCTCTCCTTCCCCTTCCTAGGGAGAGGTGCCTTTTGTTTCACTCCCTCTGGACGCCTGGGAATAGCCACAGGAGATGGCTCCAGCACCTCCATTGCAACGTCCTAGGGTCCTGCCCTTGGGGCTGGGAAGCCGCATGCTCCACAAGGAGGTGACATGCAGGCTGAAGCCGGGCTGGTGCCCACAGGCCAGGCCGTCAGCTGCGCAGAGTTGCTGGGGGGCTGGCAGGTTCAGTGCTGGGGGGCTTATGGGTGGGGTGGCCCTGGCCTTAGGTCACGCCTTCACCCCGTGGTGGTTTTACAATGCTTAGTTCCTTTCCAGGCTGTAAGGATTTAAAATTACTCTTTCATTTATAAGAAGGGAAAGAAAAGTGATTTCTTCAGCTCCACAAATTTAGTGAAACTTTTTGGAATAAGAGATTTAAATTCAGTAGATGCAATTACAACTATTTTTGCATCTACAACTCTTAGGTGTGGAAGGAGTTGAACATTTGATGCTTCACCAGCTTTTTTATTTGCCCAGAGACATATTTTTCTATGTGTGAATATAAAAGCTGTACTGCAGCCACTGTCTATGTTCATTTAGGAGGTTGTTTAAGGTTTGAATATACATACTGATAATTTCTGTTGATGTAGAAGAGTGGATTTTGGGAGGTGAGTGTGGGAGACTATTGCCAACAGCTTATCTCTTCTCTGTGCTTATAAACATATTCATTAACCCAGTAATTTCTCATCAAATGTTTCATTAAGACAATTATTGGGTATTTTTGTGTATACTTGATACAAAATGGAGTTTAGAAAGAAATTCATGATTACTGAAATTTTCCTCTGTTCCCTAGCAGGCATAATTAGGAGAGACCAAATTATGGGCATTTGTACTTGGGTACCCCAGTGAAAATGCAGCACATTTCTATTAACAGACTTACCTTCCTTTTTCAGGAAAGCGTGTCTGCTTTCAGCTGATAAAGCAGCATAGTACATTCAACTACCTCATATGATAATTCAAAACTTTATGCTTTCCCACTCTCTCAGGTTTAACATCCCAGACACATCTTGTATACATAAGTCACACCCAAATATTTCCTGAAATATTGACATTTCTAATGTTTTGTGAGGTTTTGTTTAGTTTCGGTTTTCAGGTTTTTTTTGTTTTCCTGTTTAAGATTAATCAGTGACACTGAAAACCATGGGAAAGGAAAACGTCTTTCGCAGTTGCAGCGGTCGGTGGAGAAAAGGCTGTCAGTAAGGGGGTCATGAGTATCTTAAAACTTTCGAGTAACTGTTAACAGTGAAACTCTGTATGAAACAATGTGGAATGTTTGCTCAGAAGCCCTTTTTCAGATAAGGTTGTCTTCCATGAGAAGGGGTATGTGATTTTTTTATTTTTCGCTCCCCATGCATGTGTCTATATATGGAGCCTAATCTCACTCTAAATGGCTGTATGGATCCGAATATTTATAGACTAAACAGGGGATGAAAGGGATTTGTAAAAACGGTTATTATGGATACCGATTACGATCATGAAAAGTGAATGCTCAGGATGGGATTCATCAAACCAGATTTAGATGTGCTATGTAATGGATTGGAGGATTTGAGGTATTCTTAAGGTGTACTTCATCTCATCCTAGGGCCAGCAACTAAAATACATCAGCTGTGTTGAATGGGCCTTTGATGTGGCAACTTTGCACGTGTTGACTGAGCAGAGTCTGTACAGCCCAGGAGTAAATGCCTATAACTGTAAAGATATCCAAAGTTAAGTGGGTCCGCTTCCTAAATTATTAATGCTGATAACTGTATACCAAATAGTGATCTTCCTGGTTTGGCTGGTTTAGCCATGATTATCTGAAAGTGCCATATAAAATTATATATGACATTTAAAAAACTTGGGTTAAAAGAAATATTCTTTGTTTTCTTAAAAACAGAGGTGTACGTGAACTGAACTCAGTTGAACACTTTTACATTGAGCAGTTCTGAGTATTTCCAAAATTAGCCACTCAGTTTGCCAATAAAATGCTGAAGTCACTATTCTAGAGTGAAACAAATGTGATATGTCTAGACTGAACTAATTTTGAGCCATGATACTACCAAATCAGTGTTATACCTGAAATGCATGGATTTTGTTTTACTATAGTCCTCACAACTCCAAAGCAAAATGAAGCCTTCTAGTTATCCAGCAGCTGAAACAGGTTCGGCTGAGTCAGTACTATGAATTGACTTCTCTTCATTGAGAACTGTGTCAAAATTCAGAATGCTAATAATTAATTTATGCTCCCTTCATCCAGTTTAACTGAGATATAAAATTATTGTTTTCAGTCATCCTGAAAAAATAAAAGTTGAGCAAGTTGAATGATCTTAAATTTGTACTTTTATTTTGGTCTTACGGAATTTCTGGTACAACCTCAGAAATGCAGAAGATGATTCAGTTCAGTGGGGGTTTATTTGACATTTGCACAATATAGGAAGAATTTATGGCTACTAGTAGTAGTATATATATTACTACTATACTACTAGTAGCTACTAGTACATATAGTAGCTACTATATAGAACAGTCACAGGACAGCAATTTAAGTCCACATTGGTAGAAAGAGCCTGTGCCGCCTCCTTCCATCTAATTTATAGGATATTCTAGTACTGTTCTTCCTTAATGTAGCCTTTGAAGCAGTTCACCATGAAATACAATATTAACATGTTTATTGGGCTAGGGTTAGAAAGGACATGATCCTGTCAGTTTTGATTTTGTGTGAAGGAACCACTGGTAACCAGTGATTGCAATGAGATCTCTGAGCACATTAAGTGATTTATCATTGTACGGACTGCTTCTGTAACAAACATGGAGCTAAAATTAGTCTTGTGCTGCTTTTAAAGTCCACTTGACAAATCTAATCTCAAACTTCAAGCAGTGAATTCAAGACAAAGACAAATACAAATTTTCGAATAAATAATGAAAAATTCTGAAAATATCTCTAGTGCATTGCCAAAAAATTGCAAACGATTTTTTTTTCATTTCTGATATCTAAAAAACTTGTTTTATTTTTTAATGCAGTTTTTTACTTGCCCACATATTCTTCTCAATTCATGACCCATGTTTGCTTTATTGATAGTGTTCATTTTTGAGATAGCTTATTAGAAAGCTGTGCATTTCTGTAGTACCTCAACTTTTCAAAATTCTCACCTACTTCTGACCTGTGCTGGCTGGGAGTTGAGTTGGTATCTTGTGCCTAGAAACTGGCTTGATTCCTTTTGTCAACAGTATAAGAAAAACCTCTTTTAATAAGTGAACTCTTACCTTAAGGTAAAAAACAAACTCGAAGAATGTGAAAATAAACAAACAGCAACAACCAAAAAAAAAAAACCAAACGTCTGTTCTCAGCAAGAAATTCTGTCTTGAATAGGTGTAGCATGTTTTTACCTCATATCAGTGTGGAGGTGCTTTTCAAGAGTATAAACATTGCAGTTGCAATCTCTCACCATCCAGCTTTGATCTTGTCTTGGTCCAGAATGTTTCTAGTGTCTTTCTAATGAGATCCAGTGAAAAAAGTGCAAGGCAGAGACACCTCTTTCAGCTAGCAGACCTTTTTATAACTGAAGCTCAAGAATCAAAAGATTTTCTGCCCTTTAAAGTCTGTTGGAAATAGAAGCCGCGGGGCTCATATTGTAAAATGCCTTTTTTCTGACTATGTAAGGTGATCAGGATTACATCCATGAAACTATTAATGTGCCTTTCATCTATAGGTACACCTGTAGGTGTTTTTGAGGATGATAAACATGATGTATAGTAGTGTCAATTTATTTTTAGTAGATTATTTAGGCAAGAAAATAAAAATATGTAACTATGTCTCTCCAATTTTTGAGACCTTTTTTCCCTCATAGCAAGACAAAAATTGGCCAAAGTTCATTAAAAAAAAAAGAAAGACCCGTGACATCACCTTTATCTGCTGATAAATATTGAAGTGAAATACCTACCTTATTACTTACGAAGTTTTACCGGTCTGAAATCTATTTGTAATAGTGAGAAACTTACCTCTTGATACACCTCTGTCTCAACACAGGAACTCAATTTCTTGGTTCAGTGTCAATGTGTGCAGATTCATCTTATCAAGTAAACAAAGCAGAAATTTCTATATCCAGAATTTTGCTTTCCATAGAAGTAGTTCTCTTTTTTGAAGGCCTTTTTGACACTCTAAAGTGAGTTTTTATCAAAAAAATAAGAAGCTAAACATGGCACAGAGGTGCACTTATTGTTTTAGATAGGGATTCTTATTAATGTAGGAAAGAATCATACAAGTCAATGTGATCTTCATTTCTGTACCAGGAACACAGAGTGCCACCCTGTCCAGGCAGGAGCATCTTTTAAGGTATTGTAATCATGGATGTATTTGTAATACCATAAATCTCCATTCCCTCTTCTCCATAGCATGCCTGTGTGCACAAAGCCTAACTCAGGTTCCTTGGTCGAGTTTCTACCCAAACCATGCCCAAGCTAAAATCCTGCTAGGACTGGTCTCTCAGTTTAATACCAGAAATCAAGTGCTAATGCCTACAAGCACCTCACAAATTAAATTTTCTACCATAGACATAGCAATCAAAGTTGGAGGTGGATGATGTTGGCTTAAATAGGTCCAGGATTCATGCTGGTAACTGGGATGGGGTTTGGGGAGCTCATTGGTTTGGGGGGGCTTTTTGGACAAGTCTCCCAGAAAGAATAGAGGAAGACTAATGAACTGTATCAGCACAGAAGAATAATTCAGACCGTTGTTTCCCAGGAGTAAAATACAAATAAAATAGGTTTCCATCTTCCTTGATTTTATCCTGCATATCTAAGTAACAGCATTTTATGATGTCCAGTACATGTCCACCCTTACATTCACTATAAGCATCTACCTCCAAATGCTTTTGTGTCAAGTAACAGCCTTTCTCAGTTCTCTGAAAGTATTGATTTGAACCAAGATGGAAGGATGCATGGGGATACTACTTTGACATGGTTTCTTTAAAAGGACCTTGATGTTCTGCAGAAGCTGATTTGTCAGCTGGTTTTGATTGTTTTTCAAAAAAAGTAGAGTTTATTAGTTTTTTAGCTGAATATACAAATAGCACAAGCTTATTTGAAGTCTCTTAGCTTATTATAAATTAGGGCAATGAATTCCAAAGCTCTAAGTCACAGCCTGTGTTGTTAGGGGAATGAAACTGGATTTTTGATAGTAATGGCATAAAATTAAAATATAGCAGAAAATTACTGGAAAGACTTTTTTAATTGAGAATAGCTTGAAAAGATAATTTAACAATGAATTTGTTTATTGCTAACTAAAAATATATAACTTGATAAGAGGGAAATTATTAAGCCGTAATAAAATTCCATTTTTAATTGCCAGAAACTGTCAACTAAATGGAGGCTCAACTAACTAAAAATAGGCTTCTCTTTTCGATTGTTTTGCAGTCCTTAAAAAGTTACTTAAAACTGTCTTTGGTCATGAGCAGATTTTATTTTACACTTATTTTCCTGCATTGATAGTGTGAATGAGAAATTGAACAATTTTTTAAGCATAATTCTCATTGTTTCATGAGTGACAGTATGTAACAGTTCCAGCAGGGACCTTTAGGAACCCCAAATGATAATTGGTACAAACAGTGCAAATTGTAGTTTTATTAAGTGAGTAAATTACTAAGGTGTGGATTCTCTGCTGTGTCACTGGAGTAAAGTACTGAAACCAGAGCTGCTGTTTTAAAAAGTCTGGAACCATCCCTCATGAGCTGAAAGCTCAAGCTTTCCTAATATTCCAAGATGTCCTTACAGAGCTTCTTTGTTACTTTGCAGCGTGAAAGCCCTTTCCAGGCAGGAGGTGGTTAAATGGTGTCTGTGAGCTCCCTGACTGCTCCTTGCCTCTTTCTGAAAGAGTTTTGCTTTCTTTGCTGGATGACCTTTGGTGCAGACCGGTTTCCTTGTGCTGTGCTTCATTGTCTGTCGGGGAGCGGTGGCAGGAACAGAGCACTGAGTACCCATATAAAAGCAAAGAAATGCCAAGGAAATGAAATGCTTTGGAGATGAAATGGTTCAGGGTTTGGAACGATTGTTTCTCATCTAAATGTTGATCTGGGCTGAGAGGGTATCAAAGCCTGCTCTTATGAAATGGTTTGCCACACTTGACATGTCCAGGCTCCTTCCAGTTGAGAATTGCATGGCACTATTTGTAATGCAATGTAGACAAGTAATGCATATTCCTTCTTTCCTGGCCGTATTTCGCCTGATCTGCTTCTTTTCCACTTATTCTGACAAATACAGCCTTGCTTGTCAACATTTGGTGTGTGCAGATTCACTTCTGCTCTAACACATCGTGCTTCTTGGCTGTGCAGGGTTAGTGGAGGGAACAACTTCCAGGAGAGCGTTTTACCAGAGGAGAGAGAGAACTCTGTGATTAATGGTGTATCAGAGTGGGTAGTAAATGTGTAGTCTCTTCCAGTAGGAGAATGAACTGGAATATAGTCTCAGTGGTGTTTGTTAAAAATCTCAGTCTCCTTGTTGTTGTATTGTGGTGTGTGTTTATTGTTTGTTTTTGTTTTCCTGAGAAACTGAGCATCCAGCATAGCCAGTGTGTTCTCTCTGGTCTGCTGCCTGCTTTCTGTAACACCTGGGAGTGAAATATCTTGGCATACTGGTAAAAGCTGAGACACTGAGCAAACATGTGGAGCATCTGTTATACAGAATCACTCTTCTGTGTTTAAGTTATTCAAAGGGGTCTTGAAGCCTTAGGCTACAATGGCATGCGATGAATGGGATAATAACGCTTCCACTTGGCGCTACTTACATATGATGAAATGGAACATGGTAGTCAGTGGCTAATTCTTCTACAGTTTTGACTTTGGGAATTTGCAATTTTTGTAGAGAAAAGTGTGTCGTTTAGGTTTTGATTACTGATATTTTTGCTTCCTCTGTAGTTGTGACAACTTTTTAAAGCAACAGTATATTAAATGCAGTTGAAAATACAATGTATGAAATACATAGGGGTTTCATTTTTCTAGCTTTTTACATTTTTTACGTGAAAATTCATATTCCAAACCAGCTTTCTAAACTTATTAGCTTAAAATTCTGCCTAATTTGGAGGAGAAAAGGAGAGCCCAGTTCTTAATTCTACCTCTGTGCTGAGCTGCTCCTGGGGTCTGGGTAAGGTCAGCATCTCATCTCTTTCTGTGCCAATTTCCAGGCACAAGCCAGCCAAGCTCCCTTGCTGACTCTGCTGAAAACTTAATAGTGCTGCCTTGGAGAAACTGTTATCTTCACTCCAATTTGGTCACTGGGTTTGAAAAAACATCTAAAAATACTGTGATCATACATAGCCCTTTGGGGCTTGTCAGTACCATGTTACTACCACTGCTCCAGATCTCTGTGATACATGCACGCGTGAGTT
>NW_010421339.1:29469-39200 GCF_000710305.1 Buceros rhinoceros silvestris
CAGCTAGTTCTCCAAAAGTTAAAAAAAAAAAAAGGCAAAAGCAAAAATATTATTCAGAAATAGAAAGTATTAATGTGATCTTCTGTGACAGGGTGACCTGATTAGTGGATGAGGGAAGGGCTGTGGATGTTGTCTACCTATACTTCAATAAAGCCTTTGACACTGTTCCCCACAGCATTGTCCTGGAGAAACTGGCTGCTCCTGCCTTGGATGAGTGTTCTCTTTGTTGCATAAATAAACTGGCTGGATAGCAGGGCCTAGAGAGTAGTGGAGGATGGAGTTCAATCCAGTTGTGTTCCCCAGAGCTAAGTATGAACACCTGTTCTCTTTAATATCTTTATGAGTGATCTGGATGAGGAGATCAAGTGCACACTCAGTAAGTTTGCAGACGACACCAAGTTTAGCAGGAGTGTTGATCTGCTTGAGGGCTCTACAGAGGGATCTGGACAGGCTGGATCAATGGGCTGAGGCAAATAGTATGAAGTTTGAGAAGGCCAATTGCTGGGTCGTGCACTGGGTCACAACAACCCCCTGCAATGCTACAGGCTTGGGGAAGAGTGGCTGGAAAGCTGCCCAGCAGAAAAGGGCCAGCTGGCTGAAGATGAGCCAGCAGTGTGCCCAGGTGGCCAAGAAGGCCAACAGCATCCTGGCTTATATCAGCAATAGTGAACTGATTGTCCCTCTGTACTTGGCACTGGTGAGGCTGCACCTCAAATACCGTGTCCTGTTTTGGGCCCCTCACTACCAGGACATTGAGGTGCTGGAGCGTGTCCAGAGGAAAGCAACTAAGCTGGTGAAGGGTCTAGAGGACAAGTCTTATGATGAGCAGCTGATGAAACTGTGGTTGTTTAGTCTGGAGAAAAGGAGGCTCAGGGGAGACCTTACTGCTCTCTACAGCTACCTGAAAGGAGGTTGTAGCAAGGTGGAGGTCAATCTGTTCTTCCAAGGAACAAGCGATAGGACAAGAGTAAATGTCCTTGAAGTTGTGCCAGAGGAGATTTAGGCTGGATAGTAGGAAAAATTTCTTCACTGAGAAGGTTGTGAAGCACTGGAACAGGCTGCCCAGGAAATGGTTGAGTCACCATCCCTGGATTTAAAGGATGTGTAGATGTGGTGCTGAGGGACATTATTTAGTGGTGACCTGGCAGTGCAGGGTGAATGGTTGGACTTGATCTTAAAGGTCTTTTCCATCCTATATGGTTCTCTGATTAATAGCTTTAGTCTTCTCTTGCTCCAAAGGAGGCCTTTTGGATTATATGTCTGTGCCTCCCTAACACGTCTGTAATCTATTTTAATGATTTTTCTGTCTTTTGTTTTGTTCACAGCCTACATGCTGACACGCTACAAGGTTTTTTTTCCAAAAGAGGAGTTCACAGAGCTGCACAGTGCCTGATCCAGCTAGCCGCTTTGATGTTCCTCACTGGTCATGTAGGTAAACTCAAAGAAATATGTATGTTCACATTGTATCTTTCCAAGTATTCAATATACTGGGAAACAGCTGATTTTTGGCAACAGTGCTCACTTAGAGACATCGAGGTCTTTTACAATTTTTGGACTATAACGTCATTTATCAAGGCCTTCCAACTTTGCGAAGTGTTTTATCATCGACAGACATGTACCAACATGTTTAGTCTCCTTGTCACACCTATTTTAAGTTGTTGTGGGCCCTGGGAACGCTGCGGTGCCTATCGTTCCTGAAGGCATACCTGAGCTAACTTTAATAGCATCTGCCATGGTGCAAATTTCAACTTAGGCACAAAACCTGGTAGAGAAATTGAATAAATTCTCAAGCAGTTGGGAAGACTTGAGTTTCTTGTTATTACAACTCCACAGCTGTCAGAGTAAGAGGTAGCCAGGGTAAGAGCTAGCCTGAAGAGGTTTATATGAATGAACCTCTATGCTTGTCTTAAGAAGAGTATTCCTGGTGATGGTCTTGAGCTTCTTCACAAATTTCCAAGTTTTTCTGTGAGTTGCAGACAAAATAAAAAGTGTACCTGATATTCTACTTCCAGGATTTCCCTGCCAAATAATTCAGTGTTGCTATAGCAGACATGAGAATCCAACAAGTTAAATTCAATTTCTTAAAAAGTGCTTTTTCCCTTGTGGTTTTGATATGCTAGCTGGGTTTAGTTTCAACAAGTCATTTGCCTCTGCGAGAGCAGACCTAGGCAAAGAACTGAATTGTTGTGATTGAATTGCCAGCATTCATTATCACTCAACTGCTTTCTCCCTTTTATGTTATGCTGTCTTATGTCTCAGTTGCAGTGGCATTTAAAATAATTTACATGGTTTGGTAGGCTGCAGCATTTAGGTCTACATTATAGTTGGTGTTTCTTTTATGTTCCTTACATATTTCTGTAGAACTTGCGCCTTGGTTTGCATTGGTAGTTTTATGGAAATGAACTGTAAACATGGATATGTAGCGGTGGTTTAGATGGCCTCTATTTACACATGCTGGCACGCTCTACTTAGACAGAAGACAGCTCTCCTCACATATTTGCTTTAGAGATTGATAGTTTATTTTGATTGTTTCTGGAGTGTCTTGTGATTTCAGTCACTTAGTTCTATCTGGAGAAAGCTTTTAACCAAAAGTTGTTTGTTTGTTCCCGCATCCAAGAGCGGACAAGGCTTGAAGCACCCGTCAGGTGCCTCGATCCAAAGGCCTCTTCCAGCACACTGTGGGGAAACTAAGCTTTAAAATGACAATTCTCAGGAAAGCATTTTCATAGCATACTGGCTGAGTCTTTATGGCTTCAATATCAACAGGTGTCTCAATCTTGAAATAGTGCTTAGCCCTGCTGTCATATCCTGAAATTAGGACATGGTATCTTGATATCTTGCACAGTTACATGGCCGGCCATGTCCAGTTACATCCAATTTTGCCTTTCATGTTCTGTTGAACATATTCCAGCTTTACTTAGATTTTTTCAGGTATTTTGTGTAAGGTGAAAGGTTGTGGGATTGGGTAATGGTTTTCTTTTTGCAGATGACAGATTTTCTATGAATAAAATACTGAAAACATTTTTGGTTTAGTAGTTAAATTTAAGTTGTCAGAATTCGTAAGTGGGTTGCTAGGTCTAGACTGGAGAAGATATTCCTGTTTGCCGTTGTGAGTATCTAAAATATTCCCCGGTTGTAACTGGTGGGCAGGAAAGCAATCCCAAAAGACATTTATTGTGCTGGAGAGGACATGGAGTCTGAGGAGAACGCCTAATGTCTTTTCTGTAGGCATCAGTGTCAGCACTATTCCTTAGCAGGAAAATATTTAGTTGGTGCCAAAATTCAGAGTACCCCAAAGGAACTGGAATTGAACTGTATTCAGTTCTAGACTAAAGGGAAAGTAATGAGGAAAATACTAGAATTCATATAATTAACTCCTGCAAATTTCGTTACAGTCCACATCTCTCTCCCTGTATAAACGTATTATTTGTCACTTAGTCTCTGATGTGACAATGGTGAAACAGAGAGCAAAAAATAAAGGGTTAAAGCACCAAATGACATAATCTGTCTACAAGAAATATACTAAGGATTTTTCAGTTCATCTGAACATGTTACCTTAGTTAAGAGAAGCAGCATTATTCTGCTTAGCAAAGCTACATTAGCTAGGCTGTTTGGGCTATCAGGATCTTAAAATCTGGTCTCAGATGCAAGGGTAATGGTCATTGTGACATGCGTCTGTCATTTAACAGAAGTAATACTTGTGCTTTAGTAGCTTTTAGCAAAGTATAGATGTCTGCAAGGGTTGTGGTACAGGGCAGCTCTCTAACACAATCGGTGAGCTAGATTATGTCTGATCTAAGAACCAGAGGAAATTCCTTTTCTTAGAAGTTATATTCATGTCAATTATTAAAAAAAAAAGGTATTAAAATCCATTCATATTTGTTTCATATAGCCATAAATGTGATAAAATGCAGAAATAATATTTTTATGGTGTCTACCTGAAACTTGGTGGTATTGATACAGTCTACTAACTCAATCAGATGTTTAACTCCAGAGCTTTGATGTTTGTATTATAGAGTAGTGACACAGAAATATTTGTTCCTATGCATTATCGATTGGAAAATGATTCAAACTCTTAACCCGAAGCTAATGAGACTTGCATATTTATTTATTTATCTGTTTTTCTATCTATTTATAGATTTTGCTAGTAGGTTAAAGCGGAAGAGTAGCCTTTTATAAAAAGAATAACCAATTCACAGCATGTGTAATCTGAGACTATGGCTGTCATGAGTTCATGCTGTAAGCAGTGGCACAATCAGCCCCATCTTACAGTGCTTACTTGCTCAGTGCCTTTAAAGTGGCTGGGCTTGCCATAATTTCAGGAGAAGCATTACGGCTTAGACCATTTTATATCTATGACTGATATGCTGGGTTAATGGCTCTTCCATGAGGATAGGATACTATTATGCTTTAAAAAGATAACAACCAAAATTAATTTTCTAGAGACAATTTCCTCTTTGTCTCTAGTTATTTAACTGAATCTATGCAGTAGCTATTGATGATGAGGAGAGCCTATAGCCTAGGGTTCAATTTATTCATTCGTTGCTGTCTATTTATTCATAAATAGATTATTTTAATTACTTGGAGGAAAAAAGGTGACACAAACTGGTCTTTTGTAATTTGCATCCTGAAAAAAGTGTACTTTTAATATTAGAATTAAATTTTTTAAGGATTTCTTATTTGAATGGAAGATGGAAATATTTATGTATTTAAATATATAAAATATATTTACTCTCAGCTGAAAGTCTCTCTAGGGTTTTGCATAAACAATTCTTTCATTACACTAAAAACCTGAGTGATTATGGTTGTGTTTGATTCTCTCTGAAAAAACATAACTTATGATCAACAAAGATACCTCTTTTTGGAGTGAAGTCTGTTAGTTTTTGGAATTACAAATTTCTATTTTCTCTGGTATTTTAAAACAATCTTGGTTTTTCTTGTCACGTACTTCACCAGACTGATCATGTTTAACTTGAGAGGACTGACTAATTTGCAGCAGTAGGTGGTATGTGAAACACAGACTTCAGGGAGAGCATGATTTCCGTAACCACTTCAAAGGAAATACATTATAAATAAAATGCATTTCTCTGGAGGCTTACAAAACCATTCTGTTTATAATTTAGATTACATTAAGCTAAATAAAATAGTACAGTAAAACCCTCAAGGGAGAAATACTTCATTTAAGTTTGAACATTATGTTACTTTCATTAATTGGAAGTATTTTACTCTGTCTCTAATAGTTTAATTTTCATTGAACATATATATAATTAAAAGTATTGTCATTATAACAAGAGTCATTCTTTCCCATTTTGTGTTTCTAACCCTCCTATTCAGTAGATCACTACAGTTTTATTTGTCTACTTTCCTTCCTTTCTCACTACTTTATTCCTGGTGACTAACCCCTTGAGAGTCAGTGTATGACAGAAGATTACCATCACCGTGTCATGCATCTTCTTCAGCCTTCATCAAACTCATACCGGTACTGAGACTCTTAACCAGCCTAAACTTCTGTATTGAAACCACAGAGTGTGGTGCTTGCTTCTGCTGGAATATTTTAGAGTCTGCTTGTCCAAACCATGCAGCTTTCTTCCTCCAGGGTACCGTCTCCAGGGGAAACTGTCGAGCAGGGGCTGCAACACAAGCAAGAGAATCTATTAGTATCCCTCCTTTGTAAATGTAACTTGGAGGCAGAGAGGAGGGGATGTACATGAATACATGCATGTTTGTGTGTTTTGTGTATCTACACGTTTGTGCATGTGGTTTGCTAGTGTACATATGGTTCCTTTCTTTTCTTGCAATAAATTTATGCCAGTTCAGTTTCATATGGGAACCTGATAGGGTATTCCACTTCAAGTTATATGAAGATAATATGACTTCCAGGAGAATATGACTTCCAGGAAAATACTGGAAAACCTCATTGAACTATCTAATTATAAGAGTGATTTATTTCACATTCTTTTTTCAACCTGTGACAAGAAATTGTGCCAGCTGAACTAAATCAGGTTATTTGTCTTAACAGTATGGAAGGCAGTACGTCTGTAGTGCTGAGCTCCTCTAATACTGACGGCTTGGCAATAGGGGTTTCTGTAGGAACAGTGTAAGCTCATATAAGCTTACAGAAGCTGAAGCAGGTTGTATAATAGAAGGCGGCCAGTCCCACGTGCATACTTATTCCCACTTCAGAGTCAGCTTTAAAGCAGCCTCCAACTTCAGATTAATCCCCATTTAAGGTCTAAAGAGAGCTTGGTGTTTCTTATAAATTAATTTCAAATTATTAAAAATATTATTCCATGGGAAAATAAATCGTTACAACTAGAAATTAAAAAAAAAATATTGAAATATAAAAAAGAAGCTATGCATAAATTTTCCTCTAATTTATAAAATATTTGCCTTTTTTTTAAGAGCACTTTCAAAAGGCAATACTAATTAAAACTAACGCTGCATCAAATAAAATTGTTGACCTGAGAGTTGCATGTGAGACTGAGTAAACCTTGAGGGGAAAAAAGGTAGTACAAAATACCAAAACTCAGAAACATCTTCTATTGTCTCAGAACCTGAAAGTTTTAGGAAAAAAGTAAGAAGCTCAAGTCTCAAAAGGCTAAAGAAATTGCCTTTTCAGTATATTTTCTAAGATTTTTCATTAACATTGAAATAAGTTTAGAGTTTTATTACATATCATTAGAAAGCATTTCTTTTTTCTTTCTGCTTTACAGGATTCTTTTTTCTCCAGTGTAATTTGTTAGCGTTTTAAAAATACGTTTTTTTCCTACTATAAACAGTGCCATTTGATTAAATAATAGACATAATGGAGTCTCTATAACATACTGAATTTACTATAGTGTGGCAAGTAGGGATTGATCTGAGGTTTTCTGTATTGCTTTTAACTTCCTCCAATTTGGGCGTACTGGTAAGTGAAAGGCTGGACATGAGCCAGCAATGTGCACTCATAGCCCAGAAGACCGACTGTATCCCAGGCTGCATCAAAAGCGTGGCCAGCAGGTTGAGGGAGGTGATCTTGCTGCTCTGCTCTGCTCTGCTCTGCTCTAGTGAGATCTTACCACGGTGTCCATCTCTGGAGACCTCTGTACAGGAAAGGCATGAACCTGCTGGAGCAGTTCCTGAGTGGGGCCAGGAAGATGATCAGAGGAATGGAACACCTCTGCTGTGAGGACAGGCTGAGGGGTTTGTTCAGCCTGGAGAAGAGAAGGCTCTGAGCAGACCGTATTGTAGCCTTTCAGCACTTACAGGGAGCTTATAAGAAAGGCACATTCCTTTTAGCAGGGCCTGTTGCGACAGGACAGGGAAGATGGTTTTAAATTAAACAGAGGGGAGATTAAACTAGATGTAAGGAATACATTTTTTACAGTGACAGTGGTGGAACACTGGCCCAGGTTGCCCAGAGAGGTGGTAGGTGCCCCATCTCTGGAAACATACAAGGCCAGGTTGGACGGGGCTCTGAGCAACCTGATGTAGTTGAATTATGTCCCTGATCACTGCAGTGGGCTAGGACTAGATGACATTTAAAGGTCCCTTCCAACCCAAACTGTTCTATGATTCTATAATATTTATTAAAAAGTAGTTGTCATTATGCAATCAAATTGCACCATTTAATTTATTATTTTCCTTCTTCCTATCCCTTTCCAGCAACTTTAAAGTTAATAGAGAACAATTTTATGATTTTAATGAATGTATATGCATATATTACCCTGTATTTTGTTTCTCTCTCTGGCTGGGATGGTTTGTGGTAGGCTGAATAATAAGGTACTTCCTCATTAAAAATCTGAAAGTGCAACAGAAGCCCATCTTTCAATAGACAAGTATATGCTTGTATCGCTAATGAAAACTCAACGTGCTAATGTGGATAGTTCACATCCCACTCTCAGGGCTGACTGCATGATCATAACAAAGAAACAAAAGCCCTAGGGAAAATTCAAGTTGGTGGCAAACACTGGGGAAGTAGGATGGGTGGGCAGCAGTCCCTCTGTCCCCTTCCCCAGCTCTCATTGCAGCTGTGTGCCCCTCGTATTGCCTGCTCCTCTCCAGACCCACTGCGTATGAGGTGATGGTCATGTTTTCCTTGTAACCCCTCATGTGCAAGGACTCAAGGAGGAACTTTTAGCCATTATCATAGCGGTAAAACCTTAGGATTTTCCTGAAATATCTATACGTAGTTGTCATAAAGGTGCATAGCTAAAGCTGTGAGGTAACTGGAGTTTTCTTTAATGAGGAACTGCAAGGTTTTAAAATGAAGCTTTGTTCTGAATTTACAAATTTGCTCGTTTGGCTAGTCGTGCACTTTATCATGTGCTCTGTCTTCATATGCACAGAGCTGCCCCCCAGCCGTGCTTACTTATGACAGTAAGACACTGCATTCATGTGTTTTATTCAGAATACAAGTCATAGGAGAACATACTTGCAAGTCCACGAAATCTGTTGTTTCAATGTAATTTGTAAGTAAAATCTGCTTTCAAATGGACAATTAATGTGGAAAGGAAAATATTTTAATTCAAAAATGTCCTAAAGTTTCCTTTCAAATTATTTTCAACTTTCTGTACATATGATAACACCTTGCCAGGTCTGTTTTTCTAGTTAGATTGTTCTGAACAACAATCTTACCTCACATTTGGGCCTTTCATAATGTTTTTCATGATGTTCTAGAATTGTCTTTGCAATAGCCCCTCAAAATCATACTACTTTTTATTATTGTTTTTAACACTGTGCTGAACAAGTGAAAATGAAAGATTGCAGTACTAGTCAAGCACATTTCAGGATGTGTTAAGTTACTTAAACATATAAAAACCTTTTTAACATACAGATGTAACATGAAATGTTGCATTTATATGGATTTTGTGCGTCTCTTGTTTTCTTATTTAGCATGTAAGTTTTCTGGGGAATGTATTGTGTTTGTGTTGGTGGGTACTATCAAAACATAAATAACAAAAGATATCATAATGGAGGTGTCAGTCCAGCTGCAGTTAGCACTCAATATTTCTTTAAAACAGAGGATGTAGGAGGAAAGGAAATGGTCCAAAGAAGCCAGATTTGTACTTTTTCCCTAGGATTTTTCAACCTTTTTCCATTTTGGACATATTAAGAATATGTGATTATAAAACTGAGCTTTAAATTCAGTTCTTGGGCACAGCATATTACTTGTGTGTGAAAGCTAGAGGGGTTCCCATCAGCTCTAGCAAGATGGTCACTGCTGATTTGCCTGGTGCTGGGTAAATTACAAAGCTTGCGCTTTCACACCAGCATGTACCTTCTGAAAAATGCCTGCATTTATCGGGATGCTATTGCAGAGCTGATCCTACCAGGCAAGGTGCCAAGAGCTGACTCTGTAAGGTATAGTGACTCCCAGTGTCGGCCCCTGCATTGATTTAAATCATAGAATCATCTGGTTGGAAGAGACCTTAAAGATCATCAAGTCCAACTGTTCACCCTGCACTGCCAGGGTCCCTAAACCATGTCCTTCAGCACCAAATCCACACGGTTTTTAAACACTTCCAGGGATGGGGACTCCACCACCTCCCTGGGCAGCCTGTGCCAATGCCTAATAGTTGCAGTTCCATTCCTAAACCCACCTTCAGCTGTAATACGTTTGGATGCCAAAGCACCACAGCATGGCTCCAGGAAGCTGGACCAGATGCTCCTGAGCGCCTGTGGCCCTGCACAGACCTGTGAGTTGCTGTGAGCACCTTCTCTCACCCTGAAACCCAGCCTTGAGAGCAACT
>NW_010421339.1:39520-50827 GCF_000710305.1 Buceros rhinoceros silvestris
ACGGTTGTTTGGGACCACAAAAAAAAAAAAAAAAATTCCTCAATGTTCAGAGCATTTTAAAATCTCTGTTCAGTGAGGATTTTGAATAAGTGACTTTGAAGTTCATTGTTTCAGAACAAATTAAGTAGGTCCTAACTTAGGCCTGAAGCATGCACTGATCCAGTGTGCATGGAGAAGAGTTCGGATCACATTCACTGCAGCCTGCAATTACTTTGTTGGCAAGTTCATTAAACTTATCCTAGAGGTTAATAGAAAAGAAAAAAATAATAGTATGCCTCCACTTTTTTTTTTCTGAAGATATTCCATCCCTTATGTTAATTTATATTAACAGACACTAATGTATGAAGCTTATGAATGATTGTGTCCTAGGTGTAAAATGAATGATTCACAAGACTCTTCCATTTAAAACTAATTTAAATCTAATTGAAGGATTAATTTAATTAATTAAAGGAATTGTTATTGTTGCTTTGATGCTTATCTTAAAATGAAGTGAAAAATATTTTCAGCAGCAGCACAATAAATTTGCAGTGTCACACTGTGGCTCAAGGGATGCCAAGACAAGGTATTGAAGTGCTTGGGAAAGATTGATAGAGAAGTTGTGCCATGGAGAGCACAGCTTTCTGTGACATGGTGACAAAGACTCAGACTCAGTAACCCAGATGCCCTCTGCTTCTATTTGTAACTGTCAGTC
This sequence comes from Buceros rhinoceros silvestris, assembly GCF_000710305.1. Taxonomy (NCBI): domain Eukaryota; kingdom Metazoa; phylum Chordata; class Aves; order Bucerotiformes; family Bucerotidae; genus Buceros; species Buceros rhinoceros. The sequence goes on from NW_010421339.1 coordinate 40,212, forward strand.
TGACCAGGCAATTTCAAGATTTGTTTCCTTTTGTCTATGCGCTCATTTCGTGGCATTTGCCTGAAATATTTTTCTACTGCTGAGACACCTGCAGGGTCTAGTGACCAGAGTCTCAAAGTCTGGTATGTAATCATTGACTGTTTCCTATGCAATCACTAGATGACAGAGCTGCAGGCAACACAGCTTGCAAGAGAGGACTTTTCAGCCTGATTTCTGACTTTCAGGTGAGCTAGGCACCGCCCCTGTACCACTTCTTCTAAGGTTATTGCAGCCCTGGGGTAACTGCAAAGTGTTTTGAACAGCTGGAAGCTTAAGTGGGCTGGAAAACATGTGCTGGGCTGCTCATCGGCTGGCGTTTACCAGCTTGACTGACTTGTAAAAGAAAACTGCAGAAGCAACATTACAATACAAAATTTGTCAGTGATATTTGTATTAAATTGATATATTGTATGTCTTCAAAAGTATTGATTGAGATCTTCAGGCTGTGTTGCTCTGAATAATTTTTAGAATTCTATCTTCCCGTCTGAAATATTAGTGGACTTTTCATGGTTAATAAGAACTCAAAGGTTCCTGAGGAAAGAAGCAACAAGTGTTTTGTGTCAGTCTTTTTTTTATATGAGGAACATCAAGTTCAAGATTGGCTGCGATATACTAAAATGTTTTATTTCTCTCTTCACAGACAATAAGTTGCATTGTATACCAAGGTATTACCTAGTGCGTCTTGGGGAGAGGATGTGGACTTAAGTTTCTGGACTTCTGCTTGCCCAAGCCAGTGCCTCTGATGAGCTGCGTTTCTATTTTCTGCATGCTACATCCATCCTAGTGATTCCTTTTCCTCTAAATAGCAGCCAAGGTTGACTAATTACTATTAAACATTATTTTTATGTATCTGGTTTTTCAGGACTATGCCTTAAAATCCATTCAGGGTTAAGAAAGATTTAGAGTACTAACAAATTTATTTTCTTACTACTCTTCTTTTAAATTGAGGAAAACTCAGAGACCTAAGGACTACCAATCCATACGTTCCTTTTTATCTCTAGCCAACGTGTTTTACATTAACAGGGGTTCTATTTGCAATTTTTTTGTTATCTTTAATTGCTGAAGAGGCCTTCGGGATAAACTGCACCAAGTAGCTATGAAAAATGTTTAGGGTTGTGTAATATGTTAGATGTCATTAAATGCTTAAATTAGATCCCTAGTGCACACATGTACAATCATTACTCCTTGTAATTTGTATCAACAGTTCTAGCCCAAAGAATTTAAGCTCAAGCTCTGTAGCAGGCACTGTTATTAATTTGCTCAAACCATTTCTCAGTACACATTAATTAGTGGGATATTTCCTTAAATTTCTTTGTCTTTTTAAAGGTAGCTTTAATTTTATTTTAATGGTTTCAGTGAATCTGTTTGGCTTTTGGCAATTTAAATAAATGAAAAGAGCAAATTTTAAACTGGGAAGAAAAGCCTGTGCTCTTCTGGGCCCTTATTTCTGCTGATGCTGCCCATGGAGTAGAACAATTCTACAGGAGAGTGTCTAGCACTTGTACTAAAATACAGTCAAGGAAATAAAGCTTCAAAACCTTCAAGACAAGAAGGTAGAGAGCTGCCTGGGAAGGGGAAATATCTTTAGAAAAATGATTTCAAGTACTTCTAAGGGGGCTTGGGGTGGCGGGGAGAGGAGAGGAGGGAAGAGAGAGAAAAGATGTTCTATATAACAACACTTCATCTTTTAAAAGTTCTGTGGAGGACTCCTATATGCTAAGCTACAAGGAATTTAATCTACCCCTGAAAGATGGAAGGATGAGGTGAGCCTGCCAGAATGTAAGCCTCTGCTTCCGGAGAGTCTAGGTTTCTCTACCCTAGTGATTAGATCTCAAAACTACTTTCTATGGCTATAAATCCCTCTAAATCATTGCTTTAAAGAATTGTGAACAAACTGACTGTATCTCTGTGAGTAGGAGGAGCCTCCATTATTTCAGTGTAGAGACCAAGAGGATCGTGGGTCAGGTATTTGAGAAAAACACAGAGTGTTCTTGGTTTTTTTTCTTGCTCAGTCCTTTTTCATTTAGGATATTTGCAGCATAAATAAATAATACAGCTTTGAATTTCCAGTTCAGTTTCTGGTGTAAAGATCCCAAAATGTAGGCATATATATTTCTTATATATCAGATTCAGAAAGTTCCTTACAGATTAAGCCAGAGGGATTCCTTTCCCTATCTATAATTTATGTATGTATGCATTTGTTTTCTTTGTTACATTTGCCCTCATGACTACAAGTTTAAAACAAGTGAAATTCTGTCATTCCACTTTTGTGAGGTTTAGATAAGCATATGATAATGGAAATACAGAAAAACAGGTGACTGCTCTTGGTCTCCTATTAGCAGTTAAAAAAGGCTGGACTTTGTCTTCAGAGTTTTATTTATAAAAGCAGTATGTTTTTTTTTAAATAAGATAGTATTGTATACAATTAATATGAATGAAAACATTTTCTTGAAATATTTGATGACATTTAATAGCACTTATTTTAATTTTAATGATAAACTATACATTCTCTATCATCACAAATTAATTTTAGGGATAAACAATGCATTCTCTATCATCACAAGCTGACTTTCTAAAGTAAACAATCAGATATATCAAATGTTTTTGCATCAATTTTTTAATCATTTTTTCATTGACTCTGAATTTTTATTATACTATGATATAAATAACCTGAATAGTGACTTGTAACATCTAGGAGTGAAGTGTTTTCATGAGTTATCTAGCTACATTGATTTTTTTTTTTCAAGATTTTTCCAGACAAAAGCTGATGGAATAAGTGAGACTCCAGTGTTTTGGTTTCAGTACTGCTTCCTTTCCGGCTCCTTTCAGTGGTCTAGCTATTATGCATAGATTTTTTTATGCTTTCAACATTTATGTGATTGCTTTCATGAATGAAATGCCAGATCTTTACTTTTAAATATAAAAATGTATGTAAGAAGATAAAGGAGAGTACAAATTGATTAATGTTTTGTTTTTATATCAGACAGATGCAATAGCACCATCTTTGTGAAAACTGCATGAAGGAGTAATTAGTTTGGGCATTTCTGAAAGTGTCTGTAGAATGTTAAACTTTCAAAAAGACGCTTTAGGGTTTTGGTTTGTTTGGGGGGTTTTTTGTTGTTCTTTGTTTGTTTTTTGGTTTTTTTAATAAAATAACCTGAGAGTTTCCTGACCCAGAATACCAAACTTAACTAGATGCTGGTAATGACTGTAAACTCAGTTGTGAGTGAGGACCAGCTCAGAGGGGAGAAGCACATGATTTCTGAGCTTTGTGCCAGTGGGAGCGACTCAAACTCAGGATTTTTCTGCCCCAGTTACAGGGAGCTGAGTAGCAGCAGAAACAGTATTGCACTGGGAAAAGCTGTGCATTCCTTCATGTCTCACCTTAGTGCAGATGTATGAAAAGCAGGGCGGTCGGGATAGTCCACCTTATCTATTTTTCATCAGAAAAAACCCAAGCATAATTAGTCCTATGTTTGCTAACGCATCTTAGAAAAACAAGGGCATCTGGCTAACACTGACTGAATGGGCTTATAGGTGTGTTTCAGAGATGTAATAGACTGAGGAAGCAGAACATCTATATGTTACTGTAATCTCAGAATAGTACAGGTGACTTTTATCTGCAATTTCTGATCATGACTGGATAGGAAGCATAGATAAACTGTAGGAGACTGCCAGCTTAGGTCGGCTCTCAGTAGGCAAGGGCTTGAGAGCACAGCCGTCTGACGGCGAGCATGGCTCTCTTATCCGCGGGTGCAGATGCCTGCATCAAGCTATCTATCTGTTCTATGCTTAGCCCTCCACAAAGGTATGTGACAAGTGGGCAGGAGAGAATATAGTCTGAGCTTCAATATGTTTTTAAAGGAGCTTAACTGATTTTCATAGATCAGTATTGCAAGGAAGAAATTCTACAGAATCACTATGATGGACGCGTGATCTGATCAAAGCATGACATCTTAGAGAAGGCTGTGTTAGAGCAAGCTGGCAGGAAATAAAAGGAAAAAGGTTGCTGTAGCACAAAAATTACATGATGTGACGGGGCAGCTGGCTAATGCCAACACGATTTTGTTATTCTGTTTTAATAGCTGAAAAATAAATTCTGGTGTAATCTGCTTCAAAAGCCACTAGGAAAAAAACCAAACCTTTAGTAACAATAACTATGCTCAGGGTCCTTCCTGATCTCTACAGTCAGGATTGGTCAAACTATTTCCTGTTACAAAGGCTGAAACAGTAAAGTAGAACATATGCTGAAACTGTTCATTAGGTGTTGTTTAGAAACTTTTCTGCATTTGTGTCATAATAAACACTCGTACTAGTAAGCAATAGAGTTTGCAAACATAAAGCACTTCTTGTTTTATAGTGGACATGTTGATTGCATGCCAGTGTTCTCCATCACTTTTAATGCTGTCCTTCCCATAGCAGTATTGTAATATCTCCTGGATATGAATTGATCACTTATCACATATGCAAAGAAACACTTCCGGTATTGTGTTCTGTTGTGGAAGGAGTTTTCTGAACCACTCGCGCTGCTAAGGAAGGATAAAAAGTGTTGAGGCAAGGTTGTACTTGTTTTATGTTTCTGTGGGAATTCATTCTTCATGTTCTGGCTAATTTCTCTACTTCCTATGTCATCAGTATGTCCATCAAAAAATTTTATTATGCCAAAGTAAACTTATATGTTTGTAAAAAGACCAGATCCTTAGAGGGAAACTTGAAATTTTATTCCCTGATGAATCAATCTGAACAGTGCATTGCCAAAATGTAATCGTGTTTAGGGACCTGCCTATTATGCAGTACTGCCATTAGCGTTTATGATGTTTTTGTTTTGCAGCTGAATATATAACACAGTGTTCTTTTCTATTCACTATTGCATGCCATGTAACACTGAAGTCCTCTCTTCTGTTCTGCATGAAGTTTCCTCTGTAAATTGCTTTCCTTCAAAAACAAAGCTTCTGCCATCCTGTCCCTCCCTAGTCAGTCCAAATGGGGCCAAGTTAAGGGAATTTGTCACAGTGGAAGAGCTTCAGGAAGCTGGTGAGCAAATAGATTAACTCTCTGAGCTCAGGTGCTGCTCACAAGTATGCAGGAGTGGAGATGGCTTTGAATAAAGGAGAAAATTGCTTGATTTTCACACACTGTGAGGCATCAGAAATCTCAAACCTAATCAAGATTTCGTACATGTCTATGAAAAATCTCTGATGCTGCTGCCACTCATTCATTAGGAAGCCTTCTTCTACTAAATTTTATCCTTGGATTAGGTGGAGAAGAAATACAGTATTTGTAAAACCAAATACTTAGCCAAGGGATATTTTATATTTATTTATATCTGTTCTATTTCTTACTATTTCTGTTGCAGGAAGGTCACTTTTTAAATAAGCAAAATACTAACTCTGTCTTTCCATCCCTTGAAAATTAAATAAGATCTAAAAAGTACCTTCCTAAAAGTATCATCAACATGATATCATAGTTGTCATATCTTGTGAATCTGCACAACATTTTTATTCAGCCTGCACGCCAAGACTATTGCTCTCTTGAGTCCACTGACTTTGAGAAATCAGGTAGTCAAAATAAGCTCCTTCCATCTTCCATGCTTTAATCTTCCATACTTTATCACCTTTAGCTAAGTCTCTTTGAATTTACTGTCAGTCCATTAATAGTTATTGCCCACCTCTCAGGTCTTCAGTTATATCTATGCTTTTCACAGGTGCTGCCAAAGACATCTTAATATAACATGTTTCAGAGTAGTTGAGGCTACATACCTTCAAATGCTAGGAATCTTTTATGGAAGTTCAGAACCTTAATCAGCCTAAATATGTATTCAGATACATATTTAAGTGAAGAAGGTAACACATCCGAACAATTTTAATTCTATGTAGGCAGTGTAGCAAAGAATAGAGCTAGTGAGTGGAGTTAGTGTTGTCTGTAGGAAAAATAAGAACAACCTGGTTTCAATTAAATTTTCGTGGGTGGGGGGGGAAGTGGTAGGAGGAAGGGACAGCATGGATTTAGGAAGCACCAACAGGAATAAGAAAAACAAAAAAGCTTTAAAGCACTCACACAGAGTTGTTTAGTCTGGAGAAGAAAAGGCTTCAGGCAGACCTTATTGCATCATTTCAATAATTAAAGGGAATTTATAGGAAAGATGGAGAGAGACTTTTTATCAGGGCCTATAGCAATAGGATAAAGCGTAATGCTTTTAGATGAAAAGAGGATAGATTTAGATTCAAGAAAAAATTCTTCACTCTAACGAATGGTGAGACACTGGAACAGGTTGCACAGAGAAATGGTGGATGTCCCATTTCTGGAAGTGTTCAACGCCATGTTGGATGGGGCTTTGAGCAGCCTGATCTAGTGGAAGATGTCCCTGTCCATGACAGGGAGGTTGGATGAAATGACTTTTAAAGTTCTTGTCCAGCCTAAACCGTTCTGTGGTTATATGATTCATTCTACAATTTTATGTAGGAGTCAGCCTTTGTTTTAAACTAGTCAAGCGGAGGGTTTTAAACTATGGCTCTCGTGTAAAACCTCCAGTCCTTGTGTTAGTAGCTATATTGTGGTAGATATGTCTGTGTATCCTACTTACACTTTTAAAAATTTCCACTAATGAAGAACAGAAAAATGCAACTGTTATCTCTCAAATGTTTTGAGATGTATGAGGATGTTTTCCGATAAGATCTACTTGGGTATGCATTTTTGTTTTCAAAGCTGATCTCAACACAGCAAAGAACATTTCACTTTCTTTTCTCAGTTTTCTGATTTAAAAACTGGACACAGTGATATCGTTTTATGAACTCTCAGAGAACTCCAGAGAATATTGAGTCATAGACTACTACATTTGCTTGTATTACCCAAATACTGGTTAAGAAATGTCTTCTTAGATGTGTGTGATTTTTATATGCATCCCATTTCACCTTTTGAGAGAATCACTATAATCACCAGTCTGCTTTACCCCCAATCTAAGGTAATTTCTTAGACCCTTTGTGAGACCTTAATTTGAAACTGTATCTCCCAGTTGCTCTGTGTGAGCCATTTTCAGACTTTCTTCACAGACCAAGGATGCTGCATTTACGTAATGCAGCAAACCCTTCTAATTTGGCAAAGTTTTAAGATCAAGCCCTCCATAAATTTTCAGATATAGGCTCGAGATAAAGTTTTAAGTCTGTATTGTTATGCCCATTTAAAGCACAGCTCTTCCTGTTACATTAGAGAAAAACACTGGCTGTGTTTCAAAGTTGGAAACATATGTTAGCATTTCTTAGTTTTTCTATTCCTGTTCTTACTTTTCCCTTCTATCATTCTAAATGCTAAATGGATTATCATGTGCTCACTACAAATCAAATGGGACCCTGTATCTATTGACTTCTGTGAGGAATCTTGATATCCTGCTCTGCGCCCCGTGTTTTCAGCCTTATTTCCCATCTTTTCCATTCTGTCAGCCACAGAGATGACTGGAAAATATAGGTTAACACAATCATTTCTGTCTTATTCACAAGTCACCACCCTGCTTTCTTTTTTTTAATCTTATATACAGTAACAAATCCTAACTTGAATACTGTGTGTGAGATGGCAACTAGAAAAAAAGTAAAAATAGCAAAGAGGTTTTAAAAAGGCAGAAGAAGAAAAGAGGATATTTTGCCCTTTTTTTTCCTTAGAGATAGCTGTAATTTATAGAATATTGCTTTTTTAATGTCCTGATCCCTGGTACTGTAAGGATGTTTGCCTCTGACTCCTTTTCCTTAAGAGTTTTTTTTCAATATAAATAGAGCTATTTGAAACATGTTGTCATATTCTTTCTATGCTTGCAGAGATATTCCAGGAACAAAAGGTCAGTTCCCAAAAGACCTCTTTAACTAGAGTTAAGGCTAGTTACACCAGTGATTAGATTAGCCTATCACACATACTTTTCTTCCCAGCTTAATTTTCTGCGTGATTTTCATCTGATTTAGATAACAGTTAAATGACGTTTGTAGATCTTCTGATCCATGACTATGAATTTTTTTCTTAAATAATAAATTATGCCAGCACCTAATCAAAGTAGCTGAACCAACGACAGGCTGATGTTGGAGGAGTACAGAAGAAAGTGGGGAACTGTCTTGATTTTCCCCCTCCTTAGCATAAATGAACAGGTGCTGAAAGGATTGATGATCTGATACTCTGGGCAGTATAACCTCTTCCAGATTTTGAGAAATTAAGAAAATAATCATAAGTTCTAGGTTTGATACAGATTTTACTACAGACCGTGCTGGAACACACAAAGAGTTGGATTTATCCTCATACCTGATGCCTGCTATATCTGTGTATCCATTTTTGTCTCCTCTTAGCAATGCATGTTTCCAATTCTTCTTGGCCCACATGAATGTGATTGGTTTGTATTCTCCTTACTAACCTGTTCAGGAATTAGCTGCTTTAGTATCTTTGAGGGTCTGTACTGAAATATGTGGAGCAAAGAAAACTGTAGTGGGAACAAGGTCTCCACATGGTGGGTCAGCTGGGACAATTAGGATAAACATATGAGTCTACATAAGTACATGATTTTAAATGGCAGTGATCTGTGTTACCAGAAAAAAAAAAACAGTTCTCTTTCATATCCTTTTGATTTCCTTGTTTTGCTACCAGTCACTATTTAATGTTGTTTGTCCTTTATTTTTGGTATAATTTACTCATTAATGGCATTTGCAAGTTTGCAGTAATAGTCATTAATGAGAAAGAATGGAAAGAAATAACTTAGTATGAGACAACATAGTCATATGTAGATCGGAGGAGTAAATTTATTGTATGTGCCAAATGCCAAGACAAATCTTGGTTTCCAAGGCTTCTGGGTGGGGTTTCAGATCAAAGCATAATTACTTTGGTTATGTCCATTGTGAGGTTTTTCGAGTAATTGTATCTTATATGTGAAATTCAAAAAATACTTGAAAATCTGTACTCTACAAAACCAAAAGTGCCTAAATCTACCTTGTATTTCCAAAAGATTATTGGGACCTCTGATACTTAGTCTTGTTTTCAGCCTTGTTTCCACACTCTGCAGTGTTTTTTTGTGAAGCTCCTTGGAAGAATGAAAGCTACCCAAGAGAGCAATCATGAGCAATTGGTGGCAGCAATGAGAACAACAGTGGCCTCCCCAAAGGTGCCGTCCTCTCAATAAGTAGTAACTGTTATTTTTGATAATTACAGTCAGCATTATTCCTGCATAGGTGAGGACATCCTTTGATATTGTTGTTTAGAAAGCTTTTGACAAGCTTCTTGGTTGATACCATTGATATTTGAGGTAAGGAGAACAAGAGCATTGATAAAACATTTTATGTCTAGTATGTCTTAAAGATCAATGTAAAATTTTTGGATTTCTAGTTTTCCATCTTAGTTTTCAATTAGCAAGGTGAAAAGATCATGGCATCATCAAAAGTTGTGTAGAATGTATATTGGTCTGTTTTCATAATAGGCTGTGGAGTTTGTATCTAACAGACTATGGTAAAACGGATGGCTGTATCTACAGCATAATCAGTCAAAATAATGTGTCTCATAAACATCTCATAGCTGACTTAGAGTTGCTGGATTTGTGATAATTAGAGAGCTCCATTCAAGTTAGCAGCCTACATATCAACCCAGCTTCTCAGACAGTGTGTGTAGTCAGTGTGTTAATTTGCCTTGGGCTTCGTGTTGCTGCAGCTGTCATTAACCTTAAGTAGCGTCAAACTAAAATCTCTTTACCCATGGAACTACTAAAGCTTCTCAAGTTTTTGTTGAAGGGGGAGTGTGAAATGGACTGTCAGCATCAGCCTTTGCACTGATTTTATGGAGCATGTGCACTCACTATTTCACCAATGGGTTTTTGGCCACGTGGAATCAGACAGCTGCTGTTCAGCTTAGGCTGAAAATGGAACTGGAAATGATAATAAAATACTTTTGCAAATCTTAGTTAATCTCAAACTTTATAGCTATGGCTAGAGGTAGATGCAAGATCAATAAATATCCCTTAAGAGTCTTTAGTATGATAGTATGTTGCATTACTTGTTCTGCAAACTGTACTGACACTGGCAATATTGGATTTTCAATTATGTCAATTGCGCTGCAGCATCTCAATCCATGGAATTATTTGCAGGCTTCTCTTAGCTTTTCTTTGGCCCTGAAAAGCCAAGTCCAGGGAATATATAGAAAGGCTGATGCTTTTCTCTCATATAATACATTTGTATTCTGACCAAAGACAGTATACATTTTTAATTAGAGTCTGCAACATCAAACTACAAAAGGTGAATCACTTTGTCATCTCTGTCGAGAGAGCACATCTGAGTTGTTCCAGCAGGAAGCCCAGTCTGAGCAGAAGATGGATCTTCTGGACTTTTCAAGCTTCAGAGGCTTGATTTTGCCAGCCAATCAACTAAGGAGCAAAGAAGAACTGCACTGGCTAACACAAGTCAGAGCTGAGCTGCAGCAGGAAGTTGCTTTATGATCTTACATACCTCCAGAGACAGGGTGTGTATGCATGCTGGTTGCTTTCCTATCTGGCTGATGAGGACTGCGGTTTGATATGTGGTTGGTATGCACATGCTGCAGCTTTGCATCTTGAATACTCCTGCTGA
>NW_010421339.1:50976-54820 GCF_000710305.1 Buceros rhinoceros silvestris
CTTTGGAAGAAGCTGTCCCTTTGTGCGATATATACAGTGCTTTACATAGAATTGCATGGGCAAATAAATTTTCAGTGAGTTCCCCTCATAATCCTATGCCATGATATGGTTAAGCAGAATTTAATAATAAAATATGTGCTGAGCTTGGCTTCAGCATAAGGAGGAATTCCTGCATGGCCCTTTTCAAATTAGAAGGGTATTCATGTTTGATTTATTTGACCTTTTGTAATTATTTTTTTAGGGTTTGGAGTAATCTTGTAAGCATTCTCAGAGACTCTTAACTCTTCTAGATCCATATTTTGCATATGTGTCATTAAGACAGCCTGTTTCTGTTGATACAACAGCTGTTGATACCAAATAACCTCTAACTTCACAAATTCCACTTCTGAGGAACATATTTAGGTCTTTCACACTCATTAAATGGGAATAAAATACTTGTATATTTCTCCCTGAGTGCAAATAAGGGAAAACCATGGTCTTAAAACAAAATTGATACGTAAAACAATCTTCTCTCTACTGATCTTTCCTGCTCTCCCATCTCAAATTGCAAATTAAAAATTCAGTAACGCAGATGTATTTATATAACATTACAACATTTTTAAACTTAAGAAAACAAAAACTAAACCACTGTTTTGCTGGACTTTGATGAAGGATAAAGCTGGCCTAAATGTCGCCTTTAGGGCAAGTTTAAGTTTTTTTGTTTGTTTGTCTGATTTTGTTTGTTAGTACTTATTATATGCTGATATTATATAAACACATCTAAGTTATTGCATTATTTTATTTGTAAGTGGAGACTAGCAGGGATCAGGAGGTAGAAAATATCTCTGGGATAAGAACTGTTACTGAGAAGACTCAGGCATCAGTGGAGGTCAGCAGGGTGCTGGGTACGGACAGGGCTAGTCATCATGGTGTTGGTATATCCACACTTGTGCAAGAATCTGGCATATTTCTGTCCCTTAGATACCATTCAGAGTAACCTGCTCTGGATTAAATATATAGAAATATAAAAAGGAATGTAGACTTCAAAAAACCATGTGATGTGCCTGCAGAATTCGCCATCAGGAAGTGTTTCAAGATACAAAGTAAAGTTACATTTTCTTGGATTTTACATGTTTTTAACAAACATGTTGGAACTACTTTATAGGTTGTTCCATGAGCCATTTACAGTAGGTCTTCCTTGGTTCTAATAATAACCACCATTTTTCTTAATCAGTTATTTTCTTAATCAGGCTTACAATTTGTATGACCCCTTACCACCCTTGCTTTTGTTTATGGTCATTAATTTTATATTATTAAAATCTTCTTTTTTCATAAAAGAAAATAGAGAGGGCAAGAAAATAACATTATAATCAACAATCACAAAATTCTTATTTTTTGTATTCTTAGCTGCTACAGCAATTTCATTTCTCCTTCTGCCTAGAAATTTCAGGACATGATTAAAGTGAGTATATGCAACAAAGATACAAATCTAGAGTAGATTTCTCAAGTAGTACTTATGATTATAATGAAAGCTTATGTCACTAAAACTGGACAGGTGTTGCTTTATATGGACAAAGAGAAAGATAAAACTTAACTCTTGAAATTATAAGTTGTCTATAATAAGAAAGGTTTAAAACTCCCTAATCTTAGGATTTATTAAATTATATTTAATGCATTTGAGCTGCTACAATTAATCTTTAAAAAACATACTGAAGAGTTTTGTCTTCTCCAAATCCATCTGTTGGTGTCCTTTCAGTTACAGCTGAACTGCTTGTGGTCTGTGTATTTGAAGGTAATTTATTTATGGATTATTCATAGTTAATTCTATCTCTTGATCACTGGGAAAAAAACTGTAATTATCAGGACCAAAGTATCATCAGATCAACTAATTTATAACCATTGAAAGGTTTTAAAGGCCGTAAGATATAAATAATGTTGCATTTTTTACTGTTGCACAAAATACAATACATCCGATGTGGTTATATAAAATATTTCCTGCCTTAAAATGATTAAATTTGATTTGTAGTTTAAGATCTATCCATATTTTTTTTTTGGGGGGGGGGTGGGCAAAGGCATGAGCATTAGCCATATCGATAGTCAACCAGCTTTTCACTGCAGAACACTATTGCAAAACTGCATTTTTGGGTGCTATGCTTTCTTAGGAGAGCATAAACTGTGAAAAAAGTACCTTCTACAGTATATAAGAAATGGTACATGAAAAGTTATCACAGTGTTTGGGAATCCTCCACAAGAGCCACCAGGAAATGCTGAGGAGGGAGGTGGGGGTGTGTGGCGCAGCTTCCACACAGAATAAGGTGAAATGCCATCTTGCACTCATGAATTTTCTGCTGTAGTCAGTCAGTAGCCTTTGGCACACGCTGTAGGTGGAGGAAAAAAGTATCTTTTGCGTATGGGTTAAAGCATTCACCAGGGTTTGAGGGAAATCGTTTGCTTGAAGGGAACCCATGCTTCTGGCTCCCAGAGTGTGTCCCAACTGTGGTCGTGAAGCCCTGCGCCTGGGGCTCTGGCAGCAATGCTGTCATCACAGCCTCATCTGCCTAATGCACCAGAGCTCAGCGGTGCCTGCAGAGCTAGAGCATTGGGGCCTTCAAGGAGTGTGGGGCTTCCGTTCCCTCTGAATAACTGAGTATGTTCATGTAAATGCAAAAATTTTCGGTTTGTATCATCTCGGTTTCATTCTGCAGCCAGTTTGGTGACTCCTGAAATCTGACCCCAAGGCAATGCGTAGAGAAAGGGCTGTGTGCTCTTCCTTCTCTGCATGTTTTGAGGGTTTGATTTTTGGGGGTCAGTTTTGTGCGTTGTTTGAGAGTTGTGGGTTTGGGTTTTCCCACCCCACCACCCCCCTTAGGAGGCAGCATTTTGAACTAAGTAGCACATAACCAAACAAAATTGTTGAATTCTATGTAGCATCTATATAACTCGGTGTTATGAAGAAAACCTTCGGTCAAATGTGTTTTTAGTAACTGCAGACTGATGCCAAACTATTAATGAGTTTAAAGGATTTCATTCTCACAGGTCTTCAGGAGAGTAATTTCAAGGTTGGGTTTTTTTTTCTTTCTAAATTATTTTCATTTTCATGTATCAGTTTGCTACTTTTGATACATTTGAAGTGTTTCAATGCTTTGTCAGCTCTCACTAAAAATAAGGATTTTTTTCAAATGACCTGATTTTCCCTATATGACATTGTTCATACAGGGAAAGAAGAGCAGTGGGAATGACAACAGCATAACAACTGAGAGAAGAGAGAGACAGGGCTGAAAGGTGTAGACAAAAATTCCCTACAATTAAGGCTCCATGAAATCTCAGTAAATGGGATGGAGGTTTTGTTTAGGGAATGGACAATATTTCACTTATTTAACTTGCCCCAAGGAGTCTCTTGTTCCTGAAGAGCTTTAAGGTTAGATGATACTTTCACATGTTGAATCCCCAGGGAGCATTGCAGAAGTGAATGCTGTGTCCCTGCCACCTGCCTGTGGCAGAAGGGCTTTGTCTCACATCTAAGGGAGATTTTTATCCTCGCATTTGACTTTAAAAGTTATTGATACATCTTGGTCAGAAATGCATCTTTTTTTCTGAGTGGCCTAGATTTGCTCCCAATTGCAAGGATTTTGTCTGTGCAAACTGAGAAATTATTAGTGAGCTATTATTATTGAGGAATAGTGTGCCTCCCACCTCTCAGATTAGGCTGAGACCACTCTCTGTATGTTTCATCAAAAATTGTATTGTCTGTAGAAAATCAAAGGCTTCTTCTGAACTGCCACAGATAGATTGTAAATATGGTGAGGGTTTCCTCACCCCGGAGCTACTCTGTCCCAGGAACTCTCCTCGACAGATCAGTTTCAGC
>NW_010421339.1:54886-69641 GCF_000710305.1 Buceros rhinoceros silvestris
GCAGTTTCGGAAGGAGGGCAGAGGCAGGTCCTCTGCCCCTGCCGCTGGTCTGACCCTGTGCTGTGATCCCTGCTCTCACATTTGCAAGACTGTACAAGGGGCTGCAGATTAAGCACTTTAAGCCTGAGGGGTGGGAGGCTACAGCAACATATGCTCTGATTAAACTGCTCCATAATTTGGGCTACTGCTCCATCCCCTCCCTGAAAGTTCAATCCCTCTCCTCTCCCATGTGAGTGTTTCTTGAAGGCCCTTCTTGCTCCTTTTGTGCAGAAGTGAGTTGGAATTCAGCTGTGTGTGTGCCTGTGATATTTACTCTTGAAACGTGCATAATGTGCAAGGACTGCTTCGTAAGCTGCCCTGTCATTCCATGACATGCTGATGTTTTAGGCGTCAAGTTGGGAACTTGGGGTGCTTTTCCCACGGTAGCTTTGTCTTACTCTTTCAACATCAGGAACATGTGACATCACATGGTCAGAGACCTGATTTCAGCTTCGAGAGGGTGCTCTATTTACAGTCACTGCACATTCAACTCTTCTGTGTGAGCCCATGACCCTTTGTCTCCTGAGTTCCAACTGAATGATCAAATCTATGTTTAATGCCAACCTCTAAAAGTAAGCTGTGAATCATCGTACATTCAAATAAAGACAGTGCAGCCCTAGAAACAGTCCTGGAAACCTCTCTGCTGTTTCACAGGTATCACTGCTAGTACATGGCCAGTGACCTGAGGAACAGCAAGCCTGTGGTTGCCTTGATGTAAATGAATTGTAGCTGCTGTACAACCACACTAGAAATTTGTACTCTGAAGTTGCAGAAAGCTGAAAGACCAAGTGATCTGCTGCCAAAGAGAAGTCCCATTTCTACTTTCTTATTTCCAAGGTTCAAAGCAGTGTGACATAATTTGTCCTGTCTTATTTCTGAAGGTAGAAGTAGATTTTCCTTGCAGAGGAGATACCACAGAGCACAGCAATAAACTGGTGTGTCACTTTTTCTTTTTTATGCTCCAGAAAGAATGAAGAAATCCTTTGTTGCTGATAAATTGTGAGCGTTGGGGCTGAATCAACGAATGAAGCTGTGAGCTGAGCGCAGATCTGGGCTTTCACTGAGTACCATTGGCAATATTGCTGCATGGGTTCCAGAGGCAAACAGGGGTTTACACATGAATATAGAGTAAAAGTGATGATACCTACGTTGCACATGACCCTGTCATAGGTTTCTGGGAACGTATGCAATTCTTTAGTCTCCTGGTTTTGATTTGGAGACTGACTCATGTTCAAAATCGATGGGAAAATTTAAATTGTCTTCATTTTCTATTTAAAAGAAAACTTGATGTCAAAACAGAATTTTGTAACCATTTTATAATTGGTTGATAAGTATCTGCAGAACCATTGCGTGATACAAGATTAGTAATACAAAATAGTAAAGATTCCACAGCAGCGACTGAGTACTGGCCAGATTTCTCAGTAGAGACCATGGGAAGCTATTCCTTCTTCATTTTGTCTCTCTGCCAAGGAAGTGATGCAGATCATCTTTTTACCACAGAGAACTCGCTGTTGTGTGCTGTTGCTTTGTTGTCGCAAGAAATGGGCAGGCATGTGTATATACATAAGTATGAATCATTAGTACTGGTCCTATTGTTTTGTGTCATTGGCTACCAAAGTTTCTGGAGACGGACTTCAGTTTAGTCTTCAATGCATAGTAAGAGCAATAGTACCCTCATCCGATGCATGTGACTGAGTCTTGAGATGGTTGCTTATGTTGGTTGGATTTATAGTTGTATTCAGGTTGACACAAAGGATTTCAATCTTTCATGTCCTTCTGGCAGTTCCAGAAAGAGCCTACATAAAGAAACACTTTACCATGGTATTTACTGTGTTCTGAATTTATTCCTTATGCTTAGCAGAGTGATTACTTCTTAAATAAAGGTAAATTTATCTATTTATCCCTAACCACTGATCCTAGCAGTGTTATAGGTGGTGATAAAGAGCAACCGTAGAATCACTTGTCAGCACTAAGATAATCTTTATTTTAGTGCTGCATCTTGGCACTTATCACAAGGATTCAACTCCTCTCAACTTACACAAATGTGATAGATGATTTAACTGTATCACAGTATGGTATTTATCTGCTAAACTTTATTTCTTGTTGAGATAATGGCAAAATTTTTACTTTATTTTTGTTTATGTTTTATTTCCGTAAGTGTTGGCACTCAAATTCTATGGTTGTGTATCCAAAAGCTTTATTTTGATTTTGTGAAATACTGGTCACCATAACTACTTTTTTCCTTAAACTTTTTTCTGTGTCTGCTTTTTTCCTGACTTAAAGGTAATGCTGTTAATATAATCTAAAAAATAACCATTGGTTTACTGTTGCTGACTGCTGTGACAGGATATGAAAGGAATATTAGCTATCTTTTTTTTTTCTAGTGCAATATTAACAGATCCTAAAATGCAAACCTTTTCCAAATTAAATAGCTGATGGAAAGTGCTGCAGCTCAAAAAGGGAAACTGTCCAAAAGGTCAAAGCAGGCATGACTGCATTCAGGAGCAGAAGCCTCATAGCTTTGCAGGAAGGTGTGGGAGAGAGGACTGGCTGCTTTGGTTGATAATGTAAATACTTCTGGCAAAATAAAACTTGCAATTTTGCTGGATCCATCTACCTTTGATCCAGAGGTTTTTCTGACTCTCCAGGAGACACAAATGGGCATGGGTGGAATTTGCTCTGGGATGTCATTGTTCCACTCAAAATTTCAGGGTTTATTCATTAGAAATTGCTGTGGTTTTCGCTAATCCATAGGCTAAGTTGATGGATGTGTTTCTTACGGTCCTTTCTTCATGGACGATGTTTTCATTATTTTAGTACAATTAAGAGGTGGGAAAATTGCAAACAGAGTAAATAGTTTTTTCTTTGCATATTGAGAATTTAAAATCTGTTTGGGAGATTTCTCTCATGAGAGAAAGTTTGGGAACTTATGCCAATGCTTTCATAATATCTGAATTACATTTGCATAAACATACTTTTACAGAATTGTTCGGAGGACAACTTGGATATTTTAAATTTCTTAGTACTCATTTATATGGTCAGAAAAAATAACATTACATTTCCCATACTAGTAAAGATAATAGGTATAGCACTCAAGTTTATAGCTTGTTCCTCAGTTCTTTTTGTTCCTGTAATATTTGCTGTTTCTTTCACACATAGCTCTCTGTATTCAGTCTCTAGATTAGATCTGAAGTAAGCTGAAGTAATTCTGACCACTTAGTCTGACAATTTAAGTACTGTGCCGTGGCAGCTGAACTGTGTAAATCAGGGATTCCTCAATCACCAGCATATTGAAAAAAGTCTTGGAGCACTCTTTCAGTACATGCTAAAGAGAGAGAAACACTTTCTGTGTATTAAAAAATGTAATAACTGTTAGATGGAATTGGAGGATGAGCTCTGCTTTCATTCTGAGTTTGTCAAGGCTTTTAAGGAAGCAACCATGTAGGCCTGTTGTGGTATCACATTGTGTTTATGTAGAAAACATGCTATCATCATTGCACTGTTCTTCAGTCCAGGAGGAAATTCGTGATGGGTTCTTCCTGAAATCTGTTACAGTACTGTGAATGTAGTATTTTAGTGGGGCAAAACTATGAATTCCCTGTATTGAGGGGTTTTGTCAGTACAAAATACTTAGCAGCAGCAGTGCTCAGTGTGCTATTAGTGCTTTTATTTCATCTCAAAGACCAGCATTTTCTCTTAGTGTGAGTGCTGAAACAAGTCAGTATGTTTTTCCATTATCATGTTTAGAGATCTCCTTATCATATGCCTTGCCAAAGATTTAAGTCAAGAATAGATTTCAAAATTAGCATACAGTTTGCATAAATGATTGCTTTTCTCATGATGCTCCTTTCTCAAGAAAAAAGGCACTAGTTTCTACAGAAACTAGTTTCTGAGAATGCTTTGTTTTACAACAGAACAGTCTGTTTTACAGCCTCTAGATCTCTGTAGCCTGGAAATGCAGAGCATATTGTGAATACTGTGGAGTATTCACAGTGATGCTTGTATCTCATTCTGAGGTCATTAAAGCCTTCAGATCTTGGTCTTATCTTAGTAGCCTTCTGAAAGAATAAGATGGAGAATAAAATGTTTTCTTCTACTTGAAAGCCAAGTTTGCACAGTTTAGCAGAGAGAAAGTGTAAGTGGTGCTGAATTTGCTACCCTGACCATCTCAGTGATTGTCTTCAGTGCCTGAGGGTCCTGATAACAATGGCTGACAGACCTTGGGTCCCTTCTAAAATTTCTATTTTGGGCCAAGCATCCTTAGGTACTTGCTTTTTTTAAAACATGTTTTCCCTGTTCTCTGTGATGAAGATATGCCATATTAAGCTCTTTTATGAAGATTTTCAAAGACTCCAGATTTTCCTTTAATTTACCTCTGTTAAAGCATAGGCAGAAATCTCTGGTGAAAGCAAACTAGAACAGGTTTTTAGGAGCATTATAAGGTGCATTGAGCAATGCTGTTTGTGCTGATACAATTTTGTTGGAAGGGTAAATCTGAGGAGAGAAAGCCAAATTCGTATCGTCAGGACTACTCAGGGATATTGTTCATATGCACTATATATTAAAAGAATGAATTATTTTTCATATGAAGTGCAACACACATTTTAATTTTTAGAACTCCCATTTACATGACTAATATTTTCTATTTGTGGTAAAGAAAGACTTAATGTTTTAAATAGTTGTTTTGGAGAGAAGATAAATAAAAATCCTTCTGCAAGGTATTCGAGGTAGGCGAAAAGAAAGGAAACGTTTGGTGGTTTGGGTTGGTTTTTTGGGTTTTTTTTTCCTCCTTGTTAGATGTTTGCAGATGAAATTGCATTACTGGAAGAAACTCTTTTAAAAGCAAAACATAAGAGCAATTCCTTTACTGCTCTATTCACCAAGGGAATGATCTTCTGAGTTTTTCTCTTCAGAACTGAGCAAGAAACCTGCTGTCAGGACCAAATCACCTGAATAGTACTTGAGTCCAACTACTCTGTTCCAAAACCAGCACCTACCCTCCACCCTGGGTAGCATATGATGCTTATGCTCATGCAATAAACGGTCAGGACATGCAAATTCTAATAATTTTTTCTCCTCCCCCACTGAAATGATTTATGATGTGCATTCTCTAATATTAAAAAATTATGTTCACAATGAAGCCCAGCTTAGAGCCTCTTTATAATATTGCCTGTGAGTTATGATATTACCAGCCAAAATTAAAGGCCTAGGAATTCTTGCAAGGATCCCATCCATTTCAACAGAAGAAACTGCAGTCTTGTCAATAGTCTGACTGCCCTGCACATCAGATTCTCCTGATATTTCTGTATCAGAGCCAAGATTTGAAAGGCAGCTGAAACAGGGAAAGAACAGAGAGGCCAGGCTGCCTTCACTCGATACTATCTCTGTGGCCTGCTAGCAGTATGGCTAGAAGAGTCTTCCAGATGATGTAATGTTATTAAAATACATAGAAAATAAAATAGCCTAAACTTCTGAGGTCAGTGCCGTAACACAACATTGAGGTACCACGGCTCCACTGATTTCTTCTTGTACTCACAGTGAAGTCTGGAGACGTGTAGTTTTACAGAAATTATTGAAAGTCCTCATGACCTGAACTGGAAGACAGGTCAGAGCTTCCTAGACTCCATCTCAGTTCCTCTTTAGTGGTCCTGAACATGGCTCTGAGTGTATGCTCACTGGGCACTGTTCGATTTATCATCCCTCTCTGAAGTTTCTCACTGATTACTGCTCACAGCTTACTATTCCTCCTAATTAGTTGATAATTTAATAATTGATTTGTAGGTGTTTGCTAATTAAGGTTAATCATTCTTAAACACTTGTGATTTTATCTCATTTCAAAGGAGTGTGATCACAGCCAATGAAAAGAGGACAGGAGGGAACAATTCAATGTATATGTGTAATTTTCTTGAATACCACCTGTCAGTTTTGCTGAATAGTAACTACAGAACATTTACCAGTAACTGAACAGAGAATTGGTTATTTAATCTCATGAAAATCCTACCTGAATGGCTAAAAGCTGAGGGCTGGAAATCCTCAGACAAATCTCCAGGAGCATCAAGCACATGTAATGCAACCTGTGGTGACCTAAGTGAGAGCTGGGCTCTACAAAATCTGTCAGCAATACCTTCCTTCACACTTACATTTCTGTACCTATGCTTAGTCTTCGTTCTCCCACCTACAGGTTATCCTGTAGGTGTAAAATATTAGAGACTTCTAGTCTAACATTAGTCTGTAACTGTCTGCAGATAACCCCTCTTGAGTTAAGTGTGAACTGGTAAATATATCAAAGGTTGTTTTTGCAAGTCATCCACTCACTGAGAGAGCAGTGAATGTAACAATAAATGGATGTCTTCCTTGTCCTTACACCAGAGAATTTGATCTCTTTCCTTAGGTGGCATTCTAGACTATCTTATTTGCATCTAAGTCTTGCTGTGTATTATTTCTGGTGCAATTATGGGTGAACTTTGATTTGTCCAGGCCTTTTAGTTTCTCCTGAACTTTCCTAAGAATGGAA
Organism: Buceros rhinoceros silvestris; assembly: GCF_000710305.1. Lineage (NCBI taxonomy): Eukaryota > Metazoa > Chordata > Aves > Bucerotiformes > Bucerotidae > Buceros > Buceros rhinoceros. The sequence goes on from NW_010421339.1 coordinate 61,440, forward strand.
CTCTCTTGCTGGTTTTTTTGGAAATAAAAAGAACAAAGATTATACAAAGTATTTCCTTCTTTTCCCTGCATATCAGGAAAAGATTATTTTGAATTCAGTCGATAATGTTATTTAAATTGGTTTGCAACTGGAAATAGTTCATCTTAGTGTAAGGAAACTTGGGCTTTGCAGTTCCATTGTGGACACGGCCATGAATAGCAATGCTGAAGCGGAGAGCCTTAGTGAGGCTACAACTGTAAAAGGAGTGTGAGCTGGTGAAAGTGCAGAGTCCCAGCTGGGGAGGCCAGCTTGTTATCTCATGACCTGGATAACAGGTCGTAAGCTGTTTCCCTGTTCTAAAGGAAATAAATGGGTAAGGAGGTTTACTTTCACTTCTCATCTCTGAGGTGTGCTGGCAGCCAGCCAGACACGAGTATAGCATGGGAAACCTCTTGCATGAAATTGAGTAGCTGTGAATTAGTTTCTGACATGTGAAGGGGGTCTGAAGTACATTTAGCACCTTGACTACACTCTCACCACCTTTGCTGTGTGTCCTGTTTTTCTCACCCCTGGGTGCATAATGCAGGAGGGGGTGCCCCTTTCTCACCAGTCGGGAACTGTCATGAAGTGTTTTTAAGAAGTGTTTTATTTGAAACTGAAGTGTGCTAAAGGGCTTCAGAGAGCTCAGCTTAAGCAATGGCAGTGTAAGTGCTTTGCTGAGCAGTATCTTCCAAAGTGCAGGTATGCAACACAGACCCCTTTGTTTTCCAGAGGTTTTGCATTTTGGGGTTGTTCCTGCCCCCCACCCCCCGTATTGTTTCTAAGACCTGTAACACATCATTAGATTTGTTCATCTGTTTGTACAGATTACATTCACTGATTCCAGTCCTGACCTGGCTCTGTGCTGGACCACAGCCAGGCACTGTTACAGGACAGGAGTCAGGGTTGCTATCATCTTTGGTACTCAGCAGCTTTATGTTGTGGAGCTACTTCTGAGGTGAGTAACAACATGAAAGTAGTGGTATATAGGCTTTAAGTACAGAATGAGTCAAAGGAGCAAAGGGCAACTAGTAAAATTAACCCTGTGAAATTGCCAGAGGTCGCTGCTTCCCTGGCTACAGCTAATCCATTGTAAAGTGCCTGAGCTGCTCCTCCAGCAGGTCTGTTCAGATGCTTACCTCAGGCTGATTTTCACAAAATGTACCTAAACAATGGCCCAAAGAGGAGAGGGGACAGAGATGCGAAGAACAGGAAGATGTTTTTCAGATTGGTGTGTGCTAACATGTATGTGATGAGTTGCTCTGTGCCACTTTGGTGATGCAGAACAGCAATAAAGCTGGTTTAACAGCATGGCTTTTCTGGATTTACTGCTCCACCAGAGCAGTAGAAAACAGCTGGAGTGTAATGATGAGTCAGACCTGTTTGTTTAATTTTGTTTTGCATACTTGAGCTTAACAACATTATTAATGGGTAAAACTCAAGAAACATTCATCTTTATAGCAGAAGCTTAAATAATTTTATAAAAAAAATATGTTTAGCTCTGCCCTTCAACTTTTTCAATTAAACCACATTTGAGTTTTGAATCTCTTGAGACTCAATCCTCATTATCTTTTCTCAGGGTTGTGTGTGTGTGTCATTTCCACAGAGCTGAACTCCCTAGGGCTAAAATCACTTTATATTCCTTAAATATGAGACAATAAAGAACAAATGCATTGAACAAAAAGAAAGGAAAAACAACGCAGTAAAAGTAGTTATCACCATGTGCAGTTATAATTATTATGGGTTGTTTTCTTTTGTATCTCTGCTTTACCTTCGATGTCCTCTTACGTACATTTCTGTGCATACATTGTATTTAACTATAGCATAACTACTTACTGGACCAGTTCTTCAGCAAATAGGCTCTGCCTGTGATGGAGAAAGTGGAGATTAACAATGTACGTGTTGTGAGTCCTGCCAAAGACTTTAGACTGCTTCCATTGAATTCAAAGATGACTTTAGCAATTTAAACTGTGAAAATGAAATTTTAAACTGTGGTGAAAATTATTAGCTGGATTCTTTATTAGCTCATTAGAAAGTTTTGGTTTGGTGCAGATCTTCAGCCAAAGAGTTTGTTATTTTCATTTGTATTATGTTTATTGCTGCACTGCTACTTATAGCTAAAGAGCTAAATCTAGATCATCTCCCTTTTTGATTGTATTTCGTTAGTGGTTTTCTAAGGCAGAAGCTTTACATACCGGAAGTTTGTATTTGTGTTCAATACCCCCTGCCTGGTTTTGGCAGTTATGTTTATTTGTTTTTAGCCACCTCTAAAGGAAAACATTAGGATCGTAAACACCTAAAATTGAAATGCAGTGAAATTTGCTATAATTTCTTGTAATTATATTCTTGTAATACATCAAGTATTTTCCCCCTACAGATGGTTTCACCATACCGATGAAGTTCAAGGAAGAGTCTATATTTGTCATTTGTCTCAAACTTATAGCCAGAGCCAGTCTCCCTTTATTGCAGAAGATTCCACAGAGACTATCCTGCAGTTTTATAAACCATTCTCCCGTCCACCAAAGACAACTCAACATACATGTATCTCTCAAAGTCTTTCTGCCAATCACAGCTGCCAGCTCAGGGGCTCTTTTATAGCAGGTGCTTCTCTCCAATGCATCGTGCTCCAGAGTGCACAGAATAATGGATACACAGTGTTTGCAGGGGCAACAGAGTAGAAGTTAACACAGATAAAAAAAAAAAGTCTTTGCCAGAAATCGAATCACACTGATATTTTCAAAACAGCTAAAGAAAGGTGTACAGTGTTCATCTCCATGTGGATTTTTAAAATGTGTTTTTAACTGAAATACAGCATAATCACATTGAAAATATATTGAACTTAAGTTAAAATTTGGATTTCATGTCTTTTAATGACTGTTAGTTATTAAGAGCAAATTCTAATGGGAAATAAGTCCATTATTACATCTGACACTGAAAACAGTAATTCCATTGCTTCATTAGGAAGGTACCAATAAGTGCTATTCCCCACTTGAAATATTTTTCCTAAGTCTTATTATTGCAAACATCTGAAACAAATCCACCCAGAAAATCTGATTTTTCTTAAAACTGCCAGTGAATAAACACACCTGGAGAGTCATCTTATCACCACACCTTTTTTTATTGGATTATACTACTTAGAATGTCATTAAAGTTAGTTTTAAAGAATGTATCATTTTGACTTATTAGAGAAAAGGCACCCTCGATGACTTTAGAAGAATCCATGCAAATTTTAGAATTCATGTGTCTTGTATAGCTTCCTTGCAATTTCATGTCATCTTTGGCAAAGTTAGTGGTATTCATCTCCTAGTAAAGTTTATCCATATGTACCCATGGGCAAAGGGCCCACTTTTATGTAGTGCAAAAGTTTAGTTCAGTTTAGCTTGCTTATAAACAACAGGTTTCTTGTTTGCTTAAAGAAAAGTAAGGAGGCTTTAGAGATATCTGGGGTGGGTTTTGCCACTTATTTCTTTGAAGCTGGAACATTAGCTTTTGTTTCACTTTTCAGTTCCCCCCACAGTGAACTTGCCCTGCCTCTGGGTTCTCAGCATCAGCTCTTTCCGTGTGGTGTGTCCCCAGGAGTGGCTGCTTACTGGCTCATCTGCAGCAGTGCTGCCGCATCCCTCCTGGCTCTGCCCTCGGGAGGCCTCGGCACCCGCATTTTACTGGGTTTCACCAGCATGGCTTGGGGTATGCTGGGAGGGTGAGGGGTTGGCACAGCTGCCAGTGAGCCTGCAGTCTCCAGGTACAGAAGGCACCTGTTGGCTGGCAGCTGCTGCTTTCCATCAGCACAAAACAGCTGGCCTGCGTGGAAGAGCCGTGCTGGCAGGTGGCTGCAGAGGCACCAGCCTGTGCCAGTGCTTTCACCCAGGCTGTCAAGACAATTTGAAACTAGGTGTTCACTTAACAGCTCCAGGACATGTGTGGAACTGGCATAAAGCTGCCCTGGTATTTCCTTCTCTGTGGGAGGTAAAGCACCCAGTGCTGCAAAGTGAAATCCAAGCTCCTTACTAGTGCAGGATAGTGTCCTGTTCTGCTAAGCCAATACAGAGCAGCCGGGTTTGCAGTCAGCAGAGAAATTAGGGCAGTGGCAGCTTTTTCGTTATATTTATTGATATTTTTATTTTCAATTCTAGCTCTCCAGGGGCCTGCTTCAAAACCTGGTGAAGCCCCTTGGAGGCTCTGTGCGTGTACGTTGTTTTTTGGTTCTGGAGGAGTGGGTGCCAAAGCACACTTTTTAAAAGGATAACTTTGGAAGTTGAAGAGTTACCTGCTTTCTCATGTGTGACACTTTCTACTTGCTCTGGTTTTGTGAATTGTTTACATTTCCTTAGGTGAATCTGAAGAGAATTTTTTCTTTTCTCCTTGGCATTTATTGCAGGACTTACACTATAAACTGTAAAGATACTTTGGTAGTTAATTTGGTTTGTGGCTCCATATTAACAGGATCATAATAACTTTAGTTCTTATTTGGAGTCAAAGTTGTCACAGGTGTCACCAGATTTAAGGTCTGTAAAAGTACAGAAGCAGTGGTAAATTTGCTGTACAATTCCATGGATTTCAAAAATAAGAGTTGAAACAACCTGATAAAATAAATATGTACTATTTCAGTGAAAATGTGCTTTTTTTTTTTAAGTCTTGATAATAGTTCTATTCAAGAGCTTGAGTCCAAGAACATTCTTTGAACACAGATATAATTGCTTATGAATATTCCAGTTACGGAGAACACAGTAGTAGACCATCTTGTCTTCACTGAGAAAGATGAGTGTTGTGTGATGAAGACTGGGGTTGGTAATCAGGACTGTAGAATTTGAAATATTCTTTTTTTGCCATTAACTCTCTGTTTGACTTTCAGCATTGCTACTTTTCTTGGTACAATTCTTCTAAGTTTGTCAACAATAGAAACAGTCAACTTGCAAAAAGCTTTTCACCTTTTAGGAGAAAAATGCAAAGATAAAATTTATTTATTAACTTTGTAATTATTGATTTTCTTCTTTTACTTGTGATATTCTAAGATGAAATTGAAGTTATTTTTCAATGGTTTCTTGGTGTAAAATTGCTAATAATAGATATATTTGAATGGTTGCAGGGATTTGAATAGTTCGAGGGGATGCAGATACTGACACTACGAAGAGTAATGCAGCTTTTTAATAATTAAGTTCATGATTTTTCCTTCTTTTCTAATGGCCCATTTTGGTTAGTAGTGAAGTGAGAGTAAACTTAATTCAATTATCCATTTCCTTGAACAGAGAGTTCCATGACATCAAAATTAGAAGAGCAGAAATTTTGGGGGGCTTTCAGTAAAGTATTCAAAAATTAATTGAATGTCCTGCAACCAAAGGAGGTTTGAGAAGGGTTTTCAGGTTTTGGTAATTGCCTCTCTGTTTTCCTTAATTAAATGTGATCAGATGTATCTTACATTTCAGTAGGTTTAGCTAGATTTTGTGCTTCTTTTATGGAAACATAATCCTAGGTAATTTTGAGAAGAAAAAAAAATTGCACATAATATCCACAGTAAACATATAAGAACTTCACAGAAGTGTATTTGAGCTTTAAACAGGTGAAAGATACACCTTTTTTAACTGTTGTTTTTTGACATAAGCTGTGTGACAGCCCCCAGTTCAGAGGAAGAATAACTAAACTGCACTGATTGCTAGTTAGGTCACTCGTGTTAGGGATATTGTGACCTCCTATCACGAGAAAAAGATGGGGAATAAGAAAAACCCCATACAGCTCTCACAGCCTTGTCGGGGTGACCCCAAGTGCAGTGCTTGAACTCCTCGCTCCAAGGAAGTTGAAGCTTTTGAAATTCAGGTTCTTCAGTTCTTGCTATCTTCTTTTTAAATTTCTTTCTAATTGTTAGATCGATGCAATCAATATTTCTTCCTTATATTTTCTAAGATAGATGTGGTTTTAATTAATGCCATATAGATTAATTTAGGAACTTCCGGTCCTGAAACTATTATCCATGCAAATGTGAGGCTCACTTGATATTCAGAAGAGGACAGGATGGAGTTTGTACTAGATGCTCCTCTCTGGTACACATAGCCAGTAAGTAAAATTCTGGTATGCATGGACAGTGAGGGAAATTTTCCTTATGTTTTGTTTTCCAATCACAGTGTACTTTCTGTGTGAGGTGAGGATGCTTTGTGCGGATTTTCTCTTGCCCTTCAACTCTTATTACCTGAAGTTCACTCTTAGTATCTTAAATTAATTTAGTGCCTTAAGCGAATTAAATTTTTCCACTGATGTGTGACTGTATTTCTTGTTTTATCAAACACTTCACAAAAAACTGATGAGGTAATTGCAGGTGAAGCAGTGCAAACAACTTCCCAAGATATTGGCTGAATTATTAAAAGCAAAGCTTAAATGATATTTTTGTCCTTCTTTTGAGTGATAAAAACACTTAGGACAAGATCTGCAATATACTTCAATTATTGTTGTTATTATTACTACTAATAATATATAATTATTATTAATTCAATTCAATTGCAATTACTTCCTACTGAAGTAATTTTAAAACATACTCCAAAATTTATATGATATTTGAGGAAAGAGACTATCTTCTGTGTCTTCAGGTTGAGTGTTACAGATGATATCAGATTGAGCATTATGGGTGATATCAGTTATGGTAAACCATGCAATATTATTTAGAGGTCTGGAAAGTAAAATGCCCTGGAACCTTTTACTTGAGAGAGGGGAAAAAAAAAATCGGTAATCATCTAGGAGCTTCCTTAAGATACAGAAGCACACTACATTATGAGAGTGAAATAGCTGTCAGTTAACTATATTGACTGTGGTTTTATGATGGGTTTTTACTTACTGAATTGCCTTGAAGCAGTAATGAAACATGAAAATGGTGAAGTCGATTCCAAACCCCTTTGTTGTGCTTTTCTTTGGTTGTAGTCATGTGTTTCAGCTGACATCCAATTATAAAATTTGCTGCTGCTTTCCCTTCTACCCCAAGCTGTGAGCTCAGCACCACTTGACGAAACACTTTGTGAGACAAATCTAAGTTTACTATGTAAGAATTATTGATGTGTCTCTGAAAGAAGGGTTTCTGTCTTTGGGCTCTGTCAGACAAGAGGAGGAGATGTGTCCTCAGCCCTTCACTCAAAGATAGAAGGAGCTCACGAGGCCAGTGGTTACAGCTGAGACATGAAAGAAAATATCAGAGCACTTAGCCTGCAGTGATGGCATTTTAGTGCTTAACATGCACACAATGGCAAGAGAAATCAGTAACCATATGCAAACTGTTATGGCAGCCCGGGAGGTCACAGTCATCCTATTGAACTGTGCAGTGCTGTGTCTGTGATAGATATGTGGCATCCCTACACCTCCCACAAGTCCAGGCTCTTGATGTGAGGAAAACATTACGGCCCATTTACCCATGCATGTGGTAAACTTAGAGGAGAGAGGTGGTTCTTTTGTGCTCATAGTCTCTGATAAAGGCAATTAATATGAAAACTGGTTCCTCTGTGCGTATGGAAAAATAAAAAGGTTACCTACCCCTGAGTGTTAACCTTCTGTTAACCTGTATTATGTGAAGATACACTGCCACTGCCAAAATATGTAGACTCAGAGACAAAAAGTACAAATCCTGTATGTATAACTTCACAAAGGTGCATTCCTTCATTGCTCGTTGTTAATTAACGACATAATGAAGCTATTGATACTGTCGCATTGCGAATCAGTGATTTGAGGTGAACATGTTTAATGATGTAGCTTCAGATTTTTTCCATAATGATAATGTATTACTTTTATGTGCGATATAGGGGTGATATTTAATACCTCCTCAGTTATAGCTAACATAAAAAGTTAGAATTTTTAACACCAAATGGTAACAAGAGACTGTCTCCTAACCTGTACATTATAGGTCACAGGTAGACACCCTGATTCCTAGCAGGGTGGTGCTACTGGGAGATCTCTGTGCGGCAATTAATTATAAACAGACTTATTAGTCAGTTTCTGCATAGTATATATGTACATATGTATATGTGTGTATATATACATATGTGTCTGTTTCTAGTACATTGTTAAGTTAAAATGCTGTTTGTATTATAGCTGTGCATCCAGAATTGATAATTATAGTAAGTTCACTTTTTCTTTTGTTTGAGTACAGTTAGTGATGTTTCATACTGCTGAAACTATTAAGGTACAATCATCATCATGGCTTGGCTTCGTGAA
>NW_010421340.1:0-11161 GCF_000710305.1 Buceros rhinoceros silvestris
TGCTCCAGCCCAGTGTCCCAGGGGTATCAGAGGCTCACACAGAGGTGCAGGGCATCCAGCTAAAGTTGAAGTGGGCACATCCACCACATCCTGCACAGTCCAAAAGCTGAACAAACTAAACTGTTTTTCCCCTTCTGTTCCCCCTAAATTGCTCTGTTAAGCTTCAATTTCTCCCAAGACATGCAACACAAACAGCCCAAAGTAAACAAGACTGCTTAGGGAGATAGGGCAAATCAAACACAGAGTAGCAAAATCTAGTGTAAGTCCCAAGAAGCCTTGGTCTGCTCCCGCTGTGGTAGGCTTTCCAGGAAGCCCTGGGTCTCTCAAGGACCAGTACCCACAGCAACGCAATTCAGAGGCTCACACAGAGGTGCAGGGCATCCAGCTAAAGTTGAAGTGGGCACATCCACCACATCCTGCACAGTCCAAAAGCTGAACAAACTAAACTGTTTTTCCCCTTCTGTTCCCCCTAAATTGCTCTGTTAAGCTTCAATTTCTCCCAAGACATGCAACACAAACAGCCCAAAGTAAACAAGACTGCTTAGGGAGATAGGGCAAATCAAACACAGAGTAGCAAAATCTAGTGTAAGTCCCAAGAAGCCTTGGTCTGCTCCCGCTGTGGTAGGATTTCCAGGAAGCCCTGGGTCTCTCAAGGACCAGTACCCACAGCAAAGCAATCAGATGCTGTCAGGGCTCCTGACAGCTGTGGAGCCCTGGCTTTGTCTCCTTCGTGTGTCACAGGGCCTCGAATATCAGCAACTGGTCACCCAGGGATTAATTCACCTTCAAAGCACAGATGGAAATTCTCTGTTCCAGTTATGAAACGAGGACAAACACATTATTTTAACACTCTCACATCACTAGTTTCTATTTGGCAGAAAAGGACATACCTCATACACAGTGTGGTTATATAAAAGCAGAATCTCCTGATATTTACTGCTAATCTTCCCCCTCCCCCTACACAGACACCACCACCTTGTTAACACTCACAGCAGTAGAGAGCCTGGATGCCAGCGTCATCTCAAGATTACCCTTCAGGCCAACCAAGGCAGGAACCAGGATAAAAACTTCTGTAATTGTCCGAAAGACATCCCAGTGCTGCAAGAAATCAAAGGCAACCACTTCAGTTTGTGATGCTCATCAGTCCAGTGCCGTTGCTTCACAGGGGAGCGGGTTCACACCTCACCTCCCGCTCTACAGGTGTTTGCTACACACATGGCAGGCAGATGCTGCCCTGGGCTGGTTGCATTTTGTGAGTAATGGAAGCAATTTTTGGGTTGTAGTTTTCTTTCTGATCTCATGAATAGCAAAGCACTATTCTATCAGGGACAGAACCTTCTTCCTGAGGGCAGCAGAAGATTTTGGAAAGCCACAAATTAAAATGTGCCTTTACATTAGCCAAGAACAACATGAAAAATAATGAAGGTTCACAAGGCAAATGAAATACAGCATGCTCTCCATCCTTTGTACTGCCACTAGATACAGGAACACCTATTGCTATCCAGACTCTTAAGAATAAACACAAAGATCTGGAAAGAATCTAATGACAAAAAATTGTGTCTTCTAACTAAGCATCTGAGACTAGTGGTGGGAAGGAAGGATATTTTTGTATCACCTCTCCACAGGCAGTTCCTATATCTTCCTGTTCCCAAGCATGCTCCCAGCACGACTGGAAAAAGGATTTTGAATTAAGATATCCCATAAGCCCAAACTGTTGGGCCAGTATCTTAATTATCATTGCTCCGCTGAAGCTGAACTGTACAAAGCTGTTGAATCAACTGCAACATTAGAAATGATCTGAAATATTAAGAAATGTTGTTGATTAGCATGTCTCCTCTAATTTATCTACCGCACAGTGTCTTGGAACAAAATTCATTCACTCCCTGAGCATTCAAGGATATTGGCAAAGTCCCACTGTAGCCAGAGAGGTTCACATCAGAATGAAATCACAGAATGGAGCAGCTTGCCATGAAGTAAAACCAACTAGCCCATCCCCAGAGCAGAATACAAGAAAAAAGAGCAGCTGCAATGAGTCAGACCAAACGTCCATCTAACCTATCCTTACCTCCAACCCACGTGCCATCCTGTGGCAAAAATTTCCATAGTTAAGCTACACGTCATGTGAAGGATCAGCTTGTTTCATTAATTCTAACTTGTCACTGACTGGTATCACATGATGGTTCTGAATTCTGGCACTAAGGGACAAAATGAACAACAGATCCCTGCCCATCTTCTCCACATCCATGGGGATTCTATGAACCTGAAAATCCAGGAGTTGGATAGACTCAGTAAATGTCACCAGATTCAGCTATCAGCCTGTTAAGAAATAAATACAGGGTGTAATGGCTCAGTGGCTGTGCCTTGGGAAACCGGTGGTGTGGCTGCTGCAAAGACCTCACAGCTTCCAAGTCAGGATGAATGAAAGGAGGGCTGGGCCAGACCTGAGCACATGGTGCAGGACACCCCTCAGAGGTGCAGGTAGCAGGCAAACCTTTATTACCAATAGGGAAAGGCACATTTCCTGGCAGTGGTGACCTGGAAGCAGTCATGCTCCAGAATGTTAGAGCTAAGTTACTGTTGAGTAAATGAAACCCAAAGATAGTCACTTTTTTTGTCACACTAAAAGTTTGTTTGAATTTGTTATGTGGAACTTAAATACCTGAGAAAAGCTAGGGGCAGGGGGGCAGGCATTTCTTTTAAAGATTCAAATCCCTCTCTCTTTAATTAAGAATAAAGATCCAAACAAATCTTTGACATCTTCAAAAAAAAAGAGGAGAAAGAGTAGACTTCATAGTCACAACGTAAAACCCCCGATCATATAAAACACATGGTTGTGCAGACATTCATATTTAAGGCCTTGCATATTCTGCACATAAAATAAGAAGCAACAGAAAAACTCAACTGTTTGTATTTTCTGGATGTCACCTTTGGGAAATACGACTTTGTTATATCAATGTAAGCTCCAGTCCCTGTGTTCATGATGAATTTTGCAGGTCTCAAGCCATCATAACATAAGTTTCAGCATATGAGATTTTTTGGGACCCTGCCTTACATATAATCACACTGAAAGGCTTTGAAGAATTAATAAAGAATCACACAACTGACTAATAAAAAAAGCTGACTTAATTGCCTCCATTTCGATCTCATTAGTGACTCACCAAGAGCCTAAGGACAGATTCGTAATGATTTACAGCACAGTAGCCAGGACTCCATTGTGTTAGAGACAGTGGAAATACAGAATAACAGATGGTCCCTGTGCCGTCGCCAGGCAGGACTGTCAGCTGGAGGAGCAGGGGAATGAGGCAGGTTAGAGCTGTGCAGGCAAGGAGGTCCCTGAATGAAGGCAGCTGGATCAGTGGCTCTGTCCTTTGAGATGAAACTGGCCTAAAAGGAACAGAAACATTCCCTGCAGCACTGCAAACCCACACAGGGACACTGAGACTCGAAGACGCTCTTGCCCACTTTGTGGAATAAAAGAAGGGCAGCATCATTACACTCATGTATATTCTAAATACCATCCTTGAGCTTGCCCATATATCTCCCTGTCAAAGGCAGACACAGAGTTTCTTAACAATGTTTTGCATCATCTGCAAATAAGGAAAAGCATTCCTCAGCCAGACCGTGCCCTGAAAAATGGGCAAATCACAGTCTCCTGGACTAGAAAAACCTGTAGTTTCAGTAGTATGAGCCCTCATGATTACCAATACGAGTCTTATGGTACCTGTCCTCAAGCAAACAAACTTAGCCTCAGGTTTTAGTTGGACCAGACAGTGAGTTTCTAGCTCACACACCTGCAGGAAGAAAAGCTGAAAATAAGCAGCTCAAAGACAAAAATGCACAGGAGAATAACCCAAACCTTTAAAGGCCAAGATCTCTGGATTTTCCCAGCTGCCAGGTTTTTTTAAACACGGGGTTGTTGATACCATGGCGGCTTCCCTCACTAACGCCCCTGCTATGCCAGTTGACGCTCTCAATGCACCAGCTCCCTCCTCTGGGAGCTGAACCCACTGACTGATAGCTTCTATTGCAACATATTTTATAACACCACCAAAAATACACTTCCTATTATTGTGCTTCATGCATGGCCCCATTTCCAACAGTCTAGTGATTAAACACACGAAGAGACTGCACAGTGGAGTTTAAAAGACACACAGAACAGAAGTATACATGGCTTGTTTTCCATCAGCTTGGGTACAGCTAGGCTTTTTAATTGAGCCCAGTTCTTAGCAAGCCTGTTTGATTTCTTTTAAACAAAGACCTGTTCACCTGCCAAGGTGTGGAGTGGGTATGTACCACGTCTTTATCCTTCTCTGAGAGAACTGCTACCTATTAACATAACATCCTGGGTAGTTTGAGGACTTCCGTAATGCTGCAAGCCAGGTACGCGCCTAAGCACAGCACAAGGTGGAGACGACAAACACAGCACAGCAACTGTGCGTGCCACTCCGGTTAACCCTTCTTTGATATTTCTCATATTCCCTTTAATTCAACTTCTCTGCCTTCTTTGTTTCTTCCAGTGCAAGAAAAAACAGCAAGGTATTGTCTTTCCAAACACTCAAGTATCCATATTTAGCTCCTGCTGTGGTACTATGCCAGTGAAAGCAATGTACTACAGAGAGCTCAGAGTGCAGGGCATATCCTTGGGAAACTCTGCCAGCCTTTTGATTTGTAAATCCACTGGCATACAATCCCCAAACTAGATCAAATTTTGCATTTCTATTTATGCTACTAGTACAAAGGAAAGGCAGATGGAAGAGATTCTGGTTGTGGGAACAACAGTGTAAATCCAGAAGACCTTCTTGGAAGTCAATGGAAGTTGTTCCAAATTTACACCCACCTCAGAATGTAGCCAAGAAGCACTCAGTTTGTAGGCAACGCTAATCTTTTTATGCTGGCGTGCCTCTCACCACTGTATCTAAAAGCCTTCTAGACCAAAGATTACATTAGGTTGTTCGCAAAGAACTGAAAGCATAAACTTGCCTCTAAGTGAGACAGGTAGTTAATAACAACCCTGACCTAGATCTCCTTATCAGCAATTTTTGAAGGAAAGAAATACAATAATGCAATAGGGGGGTTGTGGGACCAACATTGTAAATCCAGAAGACCTTCTTGGAAGTCAATGGAAGTTGTTCCAAATTTACACCCACCTCAGAATGTAGCCAAGAAGCACTCAGTTTGTAGGCAACGCTAATCTTTTTATGCTGGCGTGCCTCTCACCACTGTATCTAAAAGCCTTCTAGACCAAAGATTACATTAGGTTGTTCGCAAAGAACTGAAAGCATAAACTTGCCTCTAAGTGAGACAGGTAGTTAATAACAACCCTGACCTAGATCTCCTTATCAGCAATTTTTGAAGGAAAGAAATACAATAATGCAATAGGGGAATGTGCCACAGTCTGATCCCAGCTGCTTCAACAGCAGTCATCATCGAAGTGTTTACCTAGACACAGCAAAGGGAGCACCCAGCCTAACGTGCCGAGGGCAGAGTACTTCTAGACCAAAGATTACATTAGGTTGTTCGCAAAGAACTGAAAGCATAAACTTGCCTCTAAGTGAGACAGGTAGTTAATAACAACCCAGGCCTAGATCTCCTTATCAGCAATTTTTGAAGGAAAGAAATACAATAATGCAATAGGGGAATGTGCCACAGTCTGATCCCAGCTGCTTCAACAGCAGTCATCATCGAAGTGTTTACCTAGACACAGCAAAGGGAGCACCCAGCCTAACGTGCCGAGGGCAGCGTCAGGCAGCCTGTCTGAAAGCCACTATCCCACTTCACAAGGAGCCCATGTACTCACCTAAAGAAGACGGATAATGTCTTTCTAGCACAGAAAAAGCCTACAGCCATCCTGCTGACTGGCTGCTAGGACAACACATTACAAACAAACCCACACAAATACTCAAAGTCAGTGAATTAACCACCCTCTCACCACAAAGTTACCTAACCACATGTACCTACTTGAACAACATCCATCAAGAGGCCAGCAGCTACCATGCCCAAGCCAGCCAAAAGGAACGGCACGAAAATCTGGGAAGCAATGGAGAATGAAGTCTCAGGGAGAAATCCACTGGCTGACCTGGTCAACTTGCAGGTGAAACCTCTCAGCTTCTTGCCATGGAAGCACAGTTCCAACTGTAACTGGGTGACCACCATGGCCAAACACCGTTACCCCATGCTCAGCAGGGCAAACAGGGGGAGATCAGGACAGCAGACAGATCCTTCAGGTAGATCTTTGAAGTAAAAAAATGTTTTTTCTCAAACTACAGAGATGATGCCAAATTGCTTTAGCTTCTCCTCCTCCTAGGAGCACGTCCAGAGGGTTGCAGCAAGGGTATCCTCCAAAATTGATTCAGCTGAGTTGAGCTCAGGCGGCAGCAAACTTGACAGACGCTATTTCTCCAATTTATATCCAGAAGGGAATTTAAAAAGAGAAAAAAGGGTTGTGGAGATGTCTGTGGACAAACAGAAATGAGCCCACACCCCATTCAGCTCCCACCACCTCGGTAAGAACCAGTAAGACCTGCTCAGGCTACAGCACTGAAAGAGTGACAGGTCATGCAAGAATCCCTCAGCGTACTCGAACGCACTAGTGTCCTTTCTCCTCAGGTTACATTTCTTGTCAGACTGCGGCTCGCCTTTGATACGATGGTTTAATATGTAAGCCTGCTATGAACCAGTTCCCTCACTCCCACCATATGCAACGTTGAGCTTTTCTCACTGTCCCAAGGCCGAGGCGGAGAGTTAACAACCAGGATCTTTTTTCCTCTCCTTCAAGGTGAAGAAAGGTCAAGGAAAACATGAGTCTGCACTTCTCACGGCTGATGATATTACGCAGGTCTCGTCCCCAGGCAAGTGACGCAGCTAAGCCGGCTGGTGAGAGATCTGCCCTTCTAGACCTCAATCCCTCTTGTCCCCTCCAGGGTCTCCGTGGGATGTAACTATACCTCTGAATGACTGGCTTTCAGGGGAGAAAAAACCTACAGAGAACCAGCCAATAAGCTTCAAAAGTGAACACCCTTATCTGCTGTCATCACTTCAACTTTCTGCTAGTTTGCAAAGGCCAAGATAAGAGTCATAGCCAGAGCTTATTTAAGGTAGCTCCGTAATCTCACTACACCGCAGGCACGGGAAAGGGTGAACGTTTCCACTGCGTGCTGTGGGCTGGTCTTCCTTCCTGTCCTAAAGCAAAACACACCATTTCCGCCTGCTCCCGGGAAGATACAGTCTTTGAGAGAGGGTGTCTCACCACAGAGTCTGCATGGTTAAAAAGCTGACACATCGTCAAGAACCAGAGCTGCAGCATGGTCACATTCAGCCAAAGAATTTCTACCCTGTTCAGTGAAGACTTCAGCTCAAGGTCACATATGCGGCGAAGTGATTCAGAGTATTCTATCGGGGCTCCTTTCTAACAATTAATTTGGACAAACTAATTGGATGAAAGGGTCAAAAAGCCTCAAAAGCACAATCTAGGATGGAAGGGTATAGGATTGGTTTAGCATCTTGGCAACTGAGGTGTTTCACTATTCAACCACAGGTTCAAATCCAGCCATGTCCCAGTGAGGACAAACAAGTGAAAGCCAGTATTCAGTGGTAGGCACAAAAGATAGAAGTTTCTCAGTCCAGTTCAAATTCAGTGTTTAAAGCCTTACAATTTTTGTACTAATTAACCCCTTTCCTGACACTCTCTGCAGAGATACAAAGGTTCATGGTTGTGGACTCTGTCCTCGTGACAGGGTTCCCCAGCTTGGAGCTAAATGCATTGGCAGGTTTGGACAGAACAAGACATGCTTTTGCTTTGCAGAAGGGAAATGGACGAAGCTCCCCACCACTTGGACAGTGTGTTTCTTTTGGTCTGAATTCAGGCAAACCAAAGCACAAAGCCTATTGGGCTGACAGGGCACAGCAGACCTCTCTGCAAACATAGCAGGGTAGAAAAAAAGCCCCAGCCACAACTGGGAGACTCTGCCCTTTGCTGCTTTCCAGGCTGATATTTTGGTACAGCCCCTGAAGCCTTCTCCCCTCCAGCTGGCTTGGTGTGTACGTGTGTCTCTTCTATCTAACAATAGCCTGGTTAGCTGAAAGCCAACAAGAGAGTACACTTCAGCTAATCTAACTGGAAATGAAAGCCCACAATAGCTGGAAGAGGGAAGTTAATATAAATCCTGTAATAACCACACATGACCCAAGCTATTTATACCAGGAACTGAGAAGTGACACCATGAAGGCCCAGTTCTGGTTGGAAACTCAGAGCCTCCAAGGAAATAAAGGACAATTTCTGGACAACTAACACAGGTTTTCAAAGCACGTGATAACGTGCATACCTAGTCCCATATGCCACCGTGTCTGCCAGCTAGATTGCTGACAGGCAGAAACATTAATGTAAAGGAAACATTAATGAGCCTGGATGACTCAAATGCCATTAAAAAACACAGCAGCAACACATCCTGTACTAAAGCGTCAGCCTGGCAGGGTTTATGAGTTTATCATACTTTGGCTGTCTCTGTTTCTAAGCAAGCACCATAAAAAGCCGTCAACCGATGAATCAGTATGCAGAGAAGGTAATTGGTTCAGGTGACCTGCGTGCGTACACTGGGTCATTTCATTATGCATTTAAGGAGCCTCTGATAAAGATCCGTACTGTATTTGCCAGCAAAGAGACGCATCACATTTTCCTGGCAAAGAGATGCATCAGGTTTGAGAAGAGCGTTGTTGAACAACTGAAAAAAGATTATAAGTAGCTGGAAGAAAACCCCACCTCATGGGTGCACCAATCATCATGGCAAAACCTGGGGAGATACACTGCTGCCCTTCTCTGCACACAAGTACATTGTATTCCTACGCTTGCAAACTAGCCAACATATAGCATTGTCCTGGGGAAGCCAATGCAGAAGAAGCTTCTTTGGTGGGCCCTGACCCTGATACAGGGCCTCCAATCACTACCACAAAACCAGTGGACGTACCAAAAAAAAAGAACAGAAAGATGACAAGTACGAAAGACACAGTTTCAGACGTACCTTATCACCCCTGCAAAGAAGGTAGAGGGATACCAGTGAATGCTCTTACTGTAGTGTTAGCAACAAGACAGCGCTATTCTGACACCTTAGACCCAGGGGAAGATGATGCTTTTCAGGGACCATATGCCCCACTTGTTGATTGTACTATGACTCCTGATTCTCCTAGCTCTGCTGGATCAGGTTGTGTAGTTTTGTTGACCAAAACCAGTGGACGTACCAAAAAAAAAGAACAGAAAGATGACAAGTACGAAAGACACAGTTTCAGACGTACCTTATCACCCCTGCAAAGAAGGTAGAGGGATACCAGTGAATGCTCTTACTGTAGTGTTAGCAACAAGACAGCGCTATTCTGACACCTTAGACCCAGGGGAAGATGATGCTTTTCAGGGACCATATGCCCCACTTGTTGATTGTACTATGACTCCTGATTCTCCTAGCTCTGCTGGATCAGGTTGTGTAGTTTTGTTGACCTTGCTCCTCTCTTCCCACATCAGGAAAGGGCAGAGAAAAGAGCTTCGTGGAACGACTGGGAGCCAGCAGACGGACAGTGCCTGGGACCCACAGCCTCACAGCATCTCTTGTTGCCCCGCAGAAACAGCAGCAGCAGGGGCAGAGGCCAGCACTGGCTTAGAAAGGAAGGGCAGTTCCTAGCAGCAGCAATTCCGTGATAAGACACTCTCAAGCAGTCCATCATTACGCATGAAAAGTCACTATGCTAATTACCAAAGACCTGCTTTTCTTATGAGAAGTTGCATGGGTTGATTTCCCAGACGCTAAGCACTACCATGAAAGCTCTTTGTGAGCTCTGTATTTGCATAATACAGAAGCCAGACCTCTGCTTTCTCAGAGGAGTATGTGGTTTACTTCACATTCTGTTCATGTCAGTGGCCCAGTCCTTCCTAGGGAAAAAAATACTCTGAGAGAAGAACATTGAAAGAAAACCACTCCTCCAATACCATAAACTCATCTGCAACCTATTTAATGCTTTAGTATCTCACAACAGGAGGTAACATGCATTTAATGTCATGGGCAGGTCTGAACAGTCTGAAAAATAAAAATGAAAGTGGCTGCTCAGGGCTCAAAACTCTCAGGAAGACATCCAAGGAGACACAAAGTAGTTTGCCAACAGATTCTGGATTTACCTTGTGTTTTCTGATCTGATTAGACATTCTGCTGGGTACTGAGTACATGCTGAGGTCAGCTTAGGATACTGTGTCACTCTTAAGCCTTTATAGCTCTTCTGGCTTAGGGAGATTAGTCCAGGGCTAACAGCAAAAAACCACTACTCCAGATTTGCGAAAGCCGTCAGTGCAATCGCAGTAGATTCAGTATCACTGTATCAGACGGGTCGGGGCATACCCTTGTATCAGAGGGGTCGGGGCAGCCTGACCCAACAGCTAGCCAGTCAAATAACAAGGGTTAACAGAAGGGCAGGTAGCAGGGAGAGACACCTAGAGTACGAAGGCATGGCAATTTATAATCTGGAAATTAACTGTCTAAAATTAGGTGCTCCCCACTACCTTAAAGCTCTGCATTGCTGCACTGTCGGAGGAAAGGTCTGGTCCTGATGGTCACAGAATCAGAAATCAGACTGGAAGGAGACTCAAAGATTTTAATCATCTGCTACAAGGCCTTAGAAAAAGATGTGGTGCACAGGCTGAGGTGGTTGTATGAAGCCTTAGCCGCGCTGGGCTGGCTGGCTTCCTCTGCAACAAAACAGGGGATGCAGAACTATCCAGAGCTCAATCCAGGAGTATCTACAGCTGTATCTACTGCAGCACAGTGCTACACCACTACAGCCCTTGGGGCTGCAGCTCTGTCACTCTCCTCCCAGGACCAAGGTGAAATCTTTGCAGAGGACTGCATCTTCCTATATAGATGCCTCAGATCCTCTGCATGCTCTTTAGTACCATATTGTCTTATTTCCAGGAGAAAAGGGGTCAGAAAAACACTATATGCTGTCCCCCCAGAGTTGCACAAAAGTACATAATAGTTGACTTTGAAGGACATGCTGGCCCATGAAATTGCTGCAAGTTCTCCTTTACTTTGTCATCCCTGCCTCTGAAGAGAAGTCACCCACCTATTCCATACCAGGCACATCAGATCTGTTTCTTTTCCTTACCTGAACATAATCCAAAACCATGCCT
>NW_010421341.1:0-7466 GCF_000710305.1 Buceros rhinoceros silvestris
TTTTTTTTTTTTTTTTTTACAACCCCTGATTAGAGTGACTCTTGTGTCCCTGTTACCAGATTAAGGCGTTATTTCACGCAAGTGCTACAGGCTGAGGAAGAGGGTACCTCTGATGTTGTTTTACAGGTTATCAAGCAACTTGTGTTTCATTACAGTAGAGTTGTATCGGTTGTTAGCGCTGCGTGTTGGCTCGTTAACAGTCTGTCTGTCAAGGCACACATGAAGGAATAAGGTGCCAGAGGCACGCTTGGGTATTGGTGAGCGTGGCTGTGAATTTCCACTTTGGTTGTTAGCGCTGCGTGTTGGCTCATTAACAGTCTGTCTGTCAAGGCACACGTGAAGGAATAAGGTGCCAGAGGCACGTTTGTGTATTGGTGAGCGTGGCTGTGAATTTCCACTTCGGCTCCTCTGGGCCACGGGCAATGTGTTTTCCAGGGGTTTGGCAGGCGTAGCCTGTAATGGGCTGCGAAAGCCTGTAAACGGGTATTAGCTGTGTAAATCTGCAGCGCTGCGGACGGGGGAAGTTTGGTGCTGACGACGAAAGCTTTAAGCATTTTCTCACGTGAAGTGTTTTTCCCAGACCCGGTGCTGCCGGTGCCTGCGGGGAGGAGCTGGGTGCTGTTCTCCGCTCCATGTTGGCCATGCCCAACAGGTCCAGCCCCAGCAGCATCCTGGCCAAGGCTCCCCACCACCAGTACCTCCTGAAGGCCAGCGGTCACCTGTCTGCGATGGAGCCCATCGTGTTGCTGTACCTTCTCTCCACACACCAACTGTGGTGACCCTGAAGGTGTGCTGGTGGAATACACACTGGCACAGCCTGACATCGCCGCCTGTTGCGGCATCTGGCCCACAGCTCTCCCCAAAGCTCTCAAACCTGTATTTCAGCCCGGGCCTGTTCTGCAGTTCTGCTTCCAGCAAAGATGGGCAGAAACGTGTTTGAAGTGACTTGCAGAACCGGAGTTGTGCTAAGGAACAGTGTACAAATTGTGGGCTTCTCCTGATTTCTTTAAGGAGTGTGGAGGGCAGTGGTGGTTAGCCACCACGGAGCAGGGAGCAGGTCTTGCGGAAGGGCTGTTCTGGTGCCATGCTGACCTTCTGCAGCGTGCAGCCCTCGGCGTTTGCTCTGGAGCTGTGCTGCTGCGATGTGCTTGGAGTGTGGTTTTCACCTTTGTGCTTGGGAGTCACAAATATTGTGTTACAAACTTGTGTCTTGTATGCAATTCATAAACTTTTTCCCTTAATTGTTCATAGGAATGATAGATTGCTTTTAGTCACTGCCCTTGACTCGTCCTTTATTAAACACAAGCATTGTTTGCACTGGGTTAGGCGACCAGTTTCAAGTTTGTCATGTAAACTTTTTTTTCATTGGTAATGAGTATTTTTCTTCTTTTTCCTTTCTTCTTTGAATAGTAGTCTTGGCTGGACTTTGTGTTCCTTTATGCCCATGGAGTTTAGGAGGGGCTCTTGAATATCTGCACTGAGAACCTGACACAGAGCTGCTCTTTGGGGCAGGAAAAAAAATTCCCAGTCTTGTTCAATGTGCAGTGTGTTCATGGTGTTCCCCCTCACTGTCAACTTCCCCTGAAATCCAGAGGGTTACGCTGGTCCTCTGCTACCTCCTCTAGCAGAGGCTCGGTGTCTCTGTGGTCACTCCCGCTCGCTGTTCTCATAGCTGTATTCCTGCGCTCTGGTAGGGGTGAGGATGCTTGTCTGTGTGCCGTTCACTGGAGGGCGTTTCTCACAGGTCTGCTTCCTGCGTGTCCTGCTCTGCCTTCCTACCTCTGAGGTCACGTCAGTGTCTTGGCTGTTGAGAAGGCAGAAGTTTGTCGAAACTATGTGAAGAGCATGGTTGGTTTTAGTGGCATAAGATGCAATTGCTGAAGTCTGGTGTTAGTGGCAAGTTTTTTCTTCTGCTTTTTTAAGCACTGTTATGGCTGAAGCTGCTGAAGAAACAGAACTTGTTTCAGCTGTGGCTGGTGAGGTGTCCACTCCTGGCCTTGCTTTTGTGGAGAACTCTTCGATGGTTATTTCTGTAAGATTGTTTTGAGGTCTTCTCATCATACGTTAGGTTGGTTTCAAGATTGGTGAGGTCCTCAAGGTTTTGGAAGATCTTGTCCAGACAGGAGTGCTGACAGCATGCACTGCCGTTACTACTTAGGAGTAAAGCCAGGTGGCTCTTTGCCCTTCCCTCTGTCTTGTTAGAGGTGAGAATAATTCCAGTCACCAGCTCCTTTGAAGAGGTGGGCACTTGATCACTGCTTCATCACTTTCAGTTCAGTTACATCATTCCTGGTGTTTCTGTGACATGTGGCTGACGTAGCTGATTTACGCTTTAGCAGGTTACCCTTTGCTGTTAGTTTTTTAGGTTGCTTTTCCCATGTTTGAGAGAGTGCTGCCAGGTTTCGAACACACCATCCCTGGCAGGGAAGGGCTCTCTTACCGTCTCTTACAGTCTTGGTACACATGGTTTCTGTTTCAGGAGGTACTGATTTCTCATGTCTTGGCTTCAAAACAGGTAGTAGATGTTTAATATTAGTATTTTCTTTCAGCTTCTGATATTTTTTTGTCAGGAAGCCCAGGCTTTTGGTTTTTCTGCTGGACATCTGTGCTGGCAAGTGCACAGTGCTGGGTGATGGCCCATGGCCCACTGAGCTGTCTTGGGTTTCTGGAGACCTGCTTAGCCGGTGCTCCTGCAGCATTTCTCCTTGCGGAGGCTGCACACAGCATGGTTTCTGTGTTAATCCATAGGATGCCGTAACTGCTTTGGTTTCTTTTTGTGTTCCCACCATGTACTATGACTCGATTTAGACCCCTTCACAGGAGAGGACATCAACAGAGAAGGAAGGTAAACAAAACAGGGGGTTGCTGCGTTTTTAGTAGATGCTCAGCTATCAGCAGTGCACCCAGAAGAGACCAAGATTGTCATTTACAGCACTCCTTTGAGAGGCCACCACACCAGGGTCCTCTGTCCCTAAATACCAGCCCAACAGGGCTGTGAGTCCAATGCCAGCATGGCTCTGTCCTGTGGGGCATCAGTCCAAGACAGCCTGGCTGTTAGTCTGTCCAGTAATGGGCCACCTTCCTTAACCTTGCCATCCTCCCCTGTGACAGGGAGAGGGATTTGGCTGCAAAGACCTTTTTTCTAGTGCTACTTGGAGATGTATGAGCTTTCAGAAACATGGAAGTAAGTGACCCTGCATTTGTATTTGGAAGTTGTGCAGATGTATGTAATAAAAACATAGCGATTAAGTAAAATTTCGGATTTGGAAGAATCTGTGCTGTTCCTTTCTTAGGCTCATGAGTGATTCTTATTTTCCTGGGTGATCCTGGTTGGTTTGTCTGCATTGACTTTGGGGTGTGGTAAACTGATAATGTGAATAATGCGCAGGTTATTGTATTTCTGTTTGGCAACTGCGAATGTGAAGTTGGTACAAAACACCACGATGACTGTAGCCATTTGATGTGTGTTTTCTTCAGCGTCATCTGTATAGTTTGATATTTATGATACAGCTCTGGGAGTCTATTTGAAGGTAAGAGGAGATTTAAATCCAATAGATCTTCAAATACAAATGTCAAGAAGTTGCCAGTAAACTTCTAAAGATACTGTAGAAATTAAAAAATCTTGATTCAAAAATCTTGATTTAAAAATCTTCATCTAAACCGCTCCAGCAAAATAGCTGTAATGGTCACGTTGATGGACCTGAAACCAGTGTTTGAGCAAGCCTGGTAACTCTGGTCGAAGGCTTTGGTTTTCATTAAATAGGTAGAAAACCAAATACAGCAAAGGCAGTGAAAATAGCCTTTCTTTCATACTTTGCTCTGAATGGAGCATGGATTGAAGGGAGGGATGGAAAAGGCTGAGGTATAGCACTGCTGGACCGTGTCCTCAGGACGTGCGGCTTCAGTAGGGCCAGTGTGTTGCTGTGCAGGGCCAGGAAAACCTTGGACCTCAGGGTGTCCGGGGATCCCTTACCACACGAGGGGCTTGTGGGATTCTTTAGAAATCATGGTTGGTTGTACTTTCTGTTCAAGTCAGTGTGCAGAGTCTGACCAGACAGCTATCCTCCATGCCCATTTTGAAGCTCAGTGAGTTTTCACAAAGCAAGTCAAGGGTGGTTTTTTTTTCCTTTTAGCTTAAAAAATGAGCCTATTCTTTGCTAAAAATAAACTTCGCAAAATAGAACCTGCTTTCTATAATTCATCTACTTTCTTCCATTTCCCTCTGAGTGAAACTAAAAAGACATTTTCCAGGCTGTTAATTTGGTTTCATTTAGCTCTCTTCCCTTTTTCTCCTTTGGAATGAAAGGCTTCTTGCCCTGTTTAAATACACTTTCTCCTTTTTCTCTTTTTGAAAAGACTTCTTCCCTATTTGAATATATTTTTGCAATAGGCTTATAGCTTTCTTTTGGCTCTTGGGTGTAATTTTGTAGGAAATGGAAACACTGGGGATAAGAGAGACTCCTTGTACGTTCATTTTGAAAAGCCGCTTGTTTTCGGGATATTACCCACTCATGTGGTATCCATGTGTTCACAAGCCTTCTGCTTTTTCTTATGAGCCTGACCAGTACAGTAACCAGTGTGACATAAATAGACTTCAAATGGAAACTGGGCATGAGAAGAGACGGTTTTAGTGGGATTTGGGATTCCAGGAAAAGGTCAAAATGGCTTTTAATTAAATGTACGCGTGTCCTGTGTTTTAACATAGATCCCACGCGGTTCTGCAGCCTAGAAAAGTCGTGCCTGCTCCAGGCGGGGTAAGGTTTCTATTTGTGGCTCCATGTGCTGTTAGACGGATGGCGGGGTGAAACCAGAACCGTGCTCCCCAGGGCTCTGCGGTGTTTGGAGAGCTCAACTACAACAGCCCAGTCTGAAGAATGGCAAGCTTTCTAAGCTGCTGTGTGTGCTTGGGGAGGTCTGTGCACATCAGCTCAGCTCAAGGACGTGGACATTTAAATACTCCTACCAAAGCCCTCCTGGGCAGGCTTGATGCTCTCCAAGCACAAGGGCACACACAGGGCAGAGCTGCGTGGGGCCCTGAGCCGACGTGAGAGAAGAGCGCTTGGCGCTCAGGAGAGACGCGTCTCCTATAATGATGGTCAAACCTTCTTCTTGCATCTTTATTTTGTTTCCCTGCCATTGCTCAGACCTGTTGCTCTTTGGCAGATCCCCAAGGGCATGAGCTGAGGCTGGGCCGGGGAGAAGGACCCAGAGCAAACACGGCTGATACCAGACTGGAGATGGGGAAACCAGCAACAAGGAGGCTGATAAAGCAGGGTTTGGGTTAGTGAATGGGGAGAAATTGATTCATCATGAGTGGGTATAAAAGGACTTAGCATTGAAGAAGACATGACAAAGATGAATATCAGTTACATTACAAAAAGAATGGGATAATTTAATGAAGGACAAAGCATGAAGAGAATGGATGGGAAGAAGGCCAAAGACTCTGGAAGACGTGAAATGCAAAGTGTCTATTTTTAGACAGAAAAATAAGAGGAAGATAAATTGTCTTGATTGTTATCTCCAGTCCTTCAAAACTTAAGATTATTTCATTTATATGGAGGTGACCAGGGGGGAGTTTGAGGCAGAGGGCTAGTTTACAGAACTTCACCACAGAGTGGTAAAAAGAGAAAGAAGGGGTGTGGTGGCGCCATAGGAAGGGCGGCAGGAGGAGGGCATGGTGGTTGGGAGTGTGGCAGGGCAGAGGGCAGCACCAGGGGCTCACCGAAACCCTGTGCAGAGCAGTTGCTGTGGCAGCCCCAGGCAGCTCCTTAGCACTTTACCTCCCAAAATTACCTGCCAGGGGCCTTGGCTGGCATCTTCTGGTGCAGTTTCTCCTGCTCCCGTCTGTTTCTGTCACCACTTCAAACCTTCCCGTGTTCTGTGGGATCCCAGAAGGAATTAATCTGCAGCTGAGAGCCTTTTCCTCCAGCTGTTCAAATTATTGCATTGGCCTTTTGCCACCTGCTGTCACCCATTTCAGAAAATCTCCGTTGTCAACTGTGGTGATCAGTTGACCTGTCACTTCTTACCTGCGATGGTGTGCAGTTAACAACCCTTCACAGCACTAACTTGTGTCTGATGGGCCCCCTGAAGCCGGGCGTTCAGCTGCAGGCCTGTGTTCGGTGCTGTCTGTCCCTCCTGTCACCTCTGGGGCATGATGGTGGGCAGAGCTCCTTGGTCCCAGGGGGATGGAGCCCTCGGCATTACACATCTCTCCAACATCCCTCACCCCCAGTGACTGCTCCTGACTGTGCTACTCGGATGAGGAGAAAAAGAGGAGAAAATTGGGAAGGTTCTTCAGCTTTTGGTGACTTCTTTCATCTCATGGTACCTGGCTTAGTTCTGGAATTATTTCTATAAATGCCTTCCCCCCGCCGAGACTTTGCTACTAATTAGTTCAAAGGGATGTGCAGGGAAGTGGAGTTGTGTAATTAGATGTACCTCTACTCGATGACCTGGATTCATTTTTCCTCTTTGTCTGAAGCCAGCCTGTGCCAGCAAGTCTGATACAGAGTGGGTGTCAGAAGCGGTTATGCTGGCAGGGTGTGGAGCTGGGTTGAATGTGGTTCACGAGGAGTCAGCGGTGGGTTGTCCAGGCCGTTGATGGGATGGTGTCCTTTCTTCCTGAGCTGAAATTCTCCATGCACCTGGTGACAGTGCACAGCAGCTTCATGGAGGAGATCAGCTATTGGCTTCCAGATAGTGACTGTTAGGATTAAAAGTAAAGAGAAAAGAAACACTTTTATAAAAACAAACCCCAAAGCACTGTTCCTCCACAAGAATATGTTTGCAGGCTGCTCCTGCTTTTCCACAAATACATGAGCTGGTAGATACCGTAATAGCTAAACATGGCAATGGCAGTGCTATTAGCAGCTTTTATTTTAGTCGTTGCTTGTGGCTGACTCGTGCTCATGTTCAAAATGTGTCCCTCCTCTACCTCCAGAGGATAGCTGCTGTAGATCTTTGCGTGGGTTTGAGATCCCGAGTTTTCTAGGGAGGTCTGAGTTCTCTGTATTTGTATCTCCTCCAGTGAGAGGTACCGATCAGTACAGCAGTGCTCTCTGTTTATAGTGCCTGTCATCCAAGCATCTCAAAGCTGTAGTGAAGATAAGTGAGTTGTACTGCCCATCTCAGCCCAGGCTGGGTAGCAGAGGTTGAACAAACAAGCATGTTGTTGGCTTTCCACCGTGACTTGTCTTGTGGACTCATCAGTCCATCTCCAAGAGCCGTGGTGGCAGAGCTGCCACTGAGAGCTAGGGCCATCTGGTTTTGCACTCCTGTAGCCTCTGCCTGCTGCTTCAACAGGAGTCCACGCTAGATGGTATTTTGGTGGTGTCACATAGCTGTGTGTCCTCGACACTTGCGATAAGCAGCGGCCCTGGGCATTGGAAGGACTGGGAGCGCAGGAGACAGAATCCAGTAACCCTGCCCCCATCCCTTCTCTGGAGCAGAGTCATTATTCCTGC
>NW_010421341.1:7578-16286 GCF_000710305.1 Buceros rhinoceros silvestris
ACGGGGAGCCACGCTGGGGAGGATTTGCTGGGAGTGGTAGAAGAGCTGGTTAGGGGTAGGATTGGGTAAGCCTTGAGTTGCTGTCCGCTGTGAGGAGCCCCTGTAGGTTGCTGATCTGAGTGAGGGTCTGCCGTCACTGCTTGGGATTTAGTTTCGCAAATCTTTGAATATTTTATCTGATTTCTCAAAAACCGTCTCACCTGACATAAGGGAGGCCAGTGCTGCAGGGACCTGGAGGCGTCTTGTCAACTTCCCTCTGAGGTACTGAGTTGTTTTCATATTTAGTCTTACAATGTTTTCATGTAGCAAATGAGGGAACTTCTACCTCTTGCAGTAGTATTTAACAACAAAAGTAAGATTGTGCTTTATTTTCTTCCCGGGATTCCTCAAGTATGAATACTTTGCTTTAAATATCCCTCATTGGGAGCAATTTTTCTCCCTTAAAGTGGTATCTGATACAAATTAATGTGAATAGCTGTGCCATCCTTACCTACAAATTTACACTCCGGTTTAACTAAAAATCTCACGATAAATAAAAATGTTATGGTTGTGCTTAACCTGGAAAGACTGTCTGAAACTCGGTGAGGCTCTTGGTGCTGAGTCCCACGCTGCGGCGTGCGTTTGCCTCAAACACAGATTTGCAGTCCGTGGGATGTTGTCACCCGTTGTTTAGCTCCTGTCTGTAAGTACAGGCTGAGTTAGAAATTTCACAATCCCCAAGATCTTGCTTCCTTGATAGCTTGGATCTGGCCTTTTGGTTTAGATTTGTGTATAAAGCACATTGACAGTTCACATCTGCTTTGCAGAGTGATTTTAAAAAGATCAATAAATCCTGTGCTGTTTTCATAACTTTGAGGTAGAAGTCAGCTTGAAGCACAAGCAGCTCCAGGTTTGCCTGTTTTCTTGATGCTGTTGTAGAGGCTGCAATCCTTGCTGTTACTCAGTGGGTTGTCTCATCAGGTTCAGAATGAGTAGAAAAAGAGTTAATTTGCTAAATCAGTCGTTAATGAGAGGGGGGTTTAGCGGGGGGTTCCATTGCCTGGCTGCCTTCAGCTGGGGTTTGTGTCTGCAGCTTCTATTTTCTGGCTTCGCGTTTCACTGTTCAGCCGAGGGGAAGGGCTTGGGTGGGAGACATGGGTGTTTTGTTCTGAGTGTTTATTAACTTAAGACGTCCCTGAGCTCAGGCCAAGATTTATCCCGGTTGGCTGCAGGCACTGAGCGAGGGGCGGCTGCTCCAGCCCGTCCCAGTGCTTGCTCGCTCCCAGCCGCCCGTGTCTCGCCCCGAGAGCAGTCACTTCCATAGGAAATACTGAGAAAGGTCATCGCTGGAAAAAATAATCGTTCCTAACGAGTAAAAATTTCGCATTCTTGCCTGATAATGTCTGAATTCCAGAATTGTGGAGAGGGAGTGATCAACAAAAGGGAGGAGACAGATTGCAAGGGACAAATGTGGCTCTTCTTTCCCTCAGCTTTCAAAAACCTCTTGTACACTCGTAGACTCTATGGGCTTGCAGAACTGGATAACTTCTTGTTTGTGTACGAGTCTGTAACGGGTTTTTTTAGTACTTAAAAATCTTTACAGCCACCTGTGGGCAAATCTGCATGCCACAAGCAGTCAATATGAATTAGTAAGTTTAAAGTTGTATTGAATTATTTTCACATAACATACTTGATGGGAAAATAAAGCAGAACAGAAATTTCATGCCTGTGTGTTTGCCTCCAGGCAGCTGGTGTCATAACTAAAGGGAGGGTGTTGAGGCATCTCGCTGGTTTTTGTTCAGTGCATTCTGCTGCCTCCTGCAGATACTGCATGTTCCTGCTATTGCTGGGAGAGAAAAGTCTGAGTGGGGTTTTTAATCATCACTATGATGTAAAAACTCACCCAAGCAGTCTTGCTGAAGGCAAAACATGTGCTTCTCTTGTAGCTCTATATTTAACGTCTGAAAATTGGTTATCTACCTCCATCACTGTATCCGGGATGGGCTGTTACTGGAAAGGCAGAACTTCATACTTAGCATATTTTTACTGCTTCAGCTTTCGTAACTTCTGTCGCAATCTTGAAATGCTTGTCCCAGTTCGTCCTTGACAGGAGCTCTCATGCGCTCGAGTATCCCACAAAAGCACGGTCATCCCTCTGAGCCAGTTCGGTAGAAGTAAATCGGTGTAACCTGATGCTCAGATTGCAAGAGCTGGGTTTCAGCAGTCTGTGTGATGCTTTTGATACCCAGCCAATGAGCATGTGCTTAGACGGTCACGTACAAAATGTACCTTCTTAGTGAAAATCTGAGAAGAGGAGACTTAGAAACAAAAAGGAGTGATCTGTCCTTTGGCTCTGGTGGAGGAGCAACCTCACGTTTGTTCTTTTTAATTTAGTTGTAGAAAAAAACTCCCCACTTGATTGCACTGAGGAAAACGATAAATATCGGGATATTATTATAACAAATATGTTACTCTTATCCTTAATTGATTTTTTTGTGTTTTGTTTTTCAGCCAGAAAATTTACAGAAGAATTGGCTTCGGGAATTTTATCAGGTAAGGTAAAGCTTATTTTCTCGTGGAATTCTGTGCATGCTTGTGTATTGGCTTAACTAACAATGTCAAGATCTTTTTCTTTGCGAAGTTGAAGTCACTATTTTATAGTCAAAATATTTTGAAGAAGTGTGTCCCTTTCTGGATTTCTAGATAACAACTATGAAAATTTAACATATAAACACAATTCGTTCTCATTGACAATCCTCTGCCTAAAAAAGGTTTGAAGTTTTATAAACATTGCTTTAGTTTGGCATGAAATGGTCTTCCAAGTCTCTGAAACAAATATATCTGAGTAGTTTAGAAAAATCTGTTGGCAAGTCCAGTTTACATTTATACTGAAATTTAATGGTTTCTGATGTTGGTTTGCAAGAGATCAGTCCTGCTGTCTGCTCCTTCTTGAAAACTTTCTTTTTAGGCAGGGTGAAAATGCTGAAACTGAACCCGTGTTATAAAATGGGGTGTAAGCTATGGGTGTGGGTTTTTTAAAGCATAAAGGCCACTCTTGCACATTGCACTGTTGTAGTAGAGACTTGTTTCTGCGAGAAATCAGCAAGGCAAACATCTAAACAAGCAACAGGAAGTGAGCACTGGTGGAACTCAAGGTGTTGTCCCTAGGACATGGTGTGAATGTCATGTCACTTAGAGCTGGTGTCCTGGCTGCCAGGACTGATGGATTCTGAGATTCATCAAATCAGCCTGGTTTGGGCTGAAAGAGACCTTCAAAGCTCGTCCAGTCCCACCCCCTGCAGAGAGCAGGGACATCTGCACCCAGAGCAGGGTGCTCAGAGCCCCAAGGGCCAGCCTGACCTGGAATGGTTCCAGGGATGGGGCTTCTCCCACCTCTCTGGGCAACCTGGGCCAGTGCCTCACCACCCTCAGCATAAAGAATTTTTTTCCTTATATCGAGTCAGAATCTATTCTTTTAGTTTAACCCATCACCCCTTGTCCTGTCACAGCAGCCCCGATAACGTGATTGTCCCTGTCTTTCTGAGAAGTTCCTTGAAGTACTGAAAAGCCACTAGATTCCTTCTTCAGTTTTACATCCCCTCTACAAAAATGGTTTAAGCAACAATATTCTGCTATTCAAGTTTTAAAGTGAAACTATATACAGAGAAAAGGGTTAGCAGTATTTTATCTTCTGCTTTTTTGTAACTGAAAACTCCTTGTGATTATTTATACACTTGGGTTTCTGGTGCAGCCTGTAACCTTTTTCCAGTGTTGTAAAATACTGCAGTTTGCTTTTTCTGGCAAATTTAACGGATTTGCAAGAATCTGAGAATGCTATAACCAGTCTTTTATTCTTCACTACCTGTTATCTTCACAAAAGATTCATCAGTTTATTTTTCTTCTTCCGTCCTGATTGATTACTGCTATCTGTATGTGATGCTCAGTCTGTGCAGGCTTTGTCAGCTAGTTCTGATTTGAACTCTCTTCACAGGCTCTTCATATGAAGAAAATACAAATAAATAGCTAGAACTCTTTTCTTAAATCGCAGCGTATTTTTTGGCATCCTATTACTTACTCACGCATCTTTATCAAGGAGGCTCCTTACATGTTCACTTGTTTACGGCAGTGGGGTGAGCACTACAGAAATGCTTCTGAAGAGTTTGTGGAAAACAGGAAGAGGAGGGGAAAAGAATGAGCTGCTGGTAACGTAGAGCAGAGGCTACGGACGTGGTCTGTCTTAGGTCCAGGGAATACTGAGTATATAGAGCTCACAATAGGAAGAAATTGATTCATTAACACTCCTGCATGGTCAGTCAAGCGCAGGGTGCAGACCGGTGAAAGTGTAGCTCAAGTAGACCTGAACCCATCCCTCAGCCGCAGAGGTTTTGCTAAGTCTACCTGTCCTCTCCATGCCTCGGCAGTCGGAGAAAGCTGTAATGAAAAGAAAAATAAGGAAGAAAAAAGAAAGTAGGAGGTGGAAAAAAGGGAAAGGTTACCAGTTCTGCTCATGGCAGTTCTGGGCATGCTGTGAGGAACAACGTCATCGTTCCACAGCCTTGAACCCTTCTTCCTCTCTTCGACATGCGCAACAGGGTGGCTGTTTGTGCCGTCTTCACAAACGCAGTAGGAAGTGGAATAAAACTTTATAAATAGAGCTCCTTAAGGAAGAGATTAATATGCCTGTACCAAAAGTAGCCCAGCACTGTCCTGCTATTGGGTACATAGCAACCTGGCAAATGTACAACTCCTGAGATCTATTTTTTTAATTCTGCCCAGTTTGTTGAAAAACTGCAATATGAAGTTCATCAGAGGTACTGGAAAATGACTTGTAATTCTTCTTTGTCAACTCGAAACCCAGATAAACCGCAGACCACAATATTTTTTCCATTCTTCTGAGGAATTCAATTTGCATATGTAGTTGTGTCAATACAGTTTGCGTAACTTCTGAGGATGAAGTCCTACTGTAAGCAGTCAAAATAATCGCACAAAAGGGAGCGCAATTGCCACTCTAAGTTTAAAATGTTTCTAGAAATTAAGTCCATGATGGAAGCCTGTCATTGAAATGATGTCAAAATATATCAGCGAAGGAGCGTTTATGGGGCTTGTTTTCAAGTTCCAGTAAACTAAAGTGAGGGATTTTAATTGCTGTGATGGGTAAACACAAGTCACTTAACTTATATCATTGATTTATGTGCTGTGTGCATTTCTGAGGGTGCGGTAGCATATGGAGAACTAAAATAACACTCAAATGTCACGTACTAAAATATTTAAACTTTTGCCATCGATCTACAAATATCCTACATTATTAACATGAAAAATATGGAAGATGTAATGCCGTTAAATTAAACAGTTTGTCCAAGGATACAAACAGGGAAAAAATATTTTAAGTAAACTTTCCGGGAAGTTTTTAATACCAGCTCACAATGTAGCAGCCCATAAAGCAGCTACATGATGGCTTTGTCTGGTCTGTTTTTCTTGGATTCATTGGTCTCCAGTCGTCTAAAGTGGAGCCTGCATTTTGGGTGACACCGGGCTTAAAACTGATTTAACTACCAAATCCTAGGGAATTTTCTACCAGTTTGCTGTCATTTGCTGCTTTTCCCCCAAGGAAGAGTGAAACGAAGCGAAGGAAGAGTTGCAGAACTCAGTTCCGGATATTTATAGGTATTGGCTCTTGGCTGCTCCCCAGAGCAGGGGGTGGTGGAGCCTTTCCCATGCCTGTCATGGAGCGCTGCAACAGATGGAGCCCTTGATGTGACACTGACAACAGGTTTCTATGAGGGAAGAGTGGCCAGGATCTCAGAAACTTGCTTGTTTTCCATCGCTGAATTTACAGTGAAGCTTTTCCTCCTCGCTGCTCTGCTTTCCCCAGTGGATCTGATGGGTGAATAGACAACGTTCACCTGGGGGCTTCATAACACTTTTTCCTTGTGATATAAGCCGTAGGTGTTCTATTCTCACTACCTGCAGATAAACAAGAAGGCTTAAATCCAGCCAGCTTTTGCAAAAAAGGCAGTAGGAAAAGGAAGTCAGCATCTCTGGTGGTGCTCCAGTAGTGAGAGGCTTCAGGAATGAGAAAAGGCTTTTGAAAAATCCGTCCACCTGTCTGTGAATGCTTAACAACTGATCAAAGTACCTCATCTACTCAAACCACAGTATCACCAAACACATTCACCACATGACTTCTCTTCTGTGGATCACAATGTTAACGTGAGCATATTTTAAACATGAGCATACTTCAAGTTACCTCTAAAGCAGAAAGAAACAAAAGTCAGTTCTCCTCCATCTTCCTCCTTCTCTCCCTGCGCTCTGTCCCCCTCGCAAAGGCAGTGAGTGAATAATATGTGTGCTCGTGCAATGGCACCTTAAAGGAGAGATGTAACCTCCCCGAGCCTCCTGCCTCTGCCTTGGGGTAGGTGAAGGTGGTGATTGTTTGAAGGTGTGGATTTTTCTGAGTATCTGTTGTTATGTAGTGATACTGTTCAGAAGGAACACAATATCTGAATTTGTGTGCTCTGGCTCTGGAATTCCTCAAATTCATGTTCTCAGCTTGCTTCTAGGCATCCAGAAAAGTACCTGTCCTGTAGGAAAGTGGAGAATTTTGTTTGTTTAATTTGCCTCCAAAAGCTTCAGGAGCTTGCTGTCTTGAAATACAGCAATTTGAGAATTGGCTGAGGGATTTTTTTTTCCTCTTCTATAATTATCAGGAAATTTTGCATCTTACTACCTCTTGATTTAGCATCGCTGAACTAATTCTTTAATTAGTAAACATGAATAAGGCAGCCAGGAGCATTTCTGTTTGACCTGTGGTGTTTTGAAAGCCAGCTCCCTCCAGCCAGCCACTGGTCAGGGGTTCCCAGCCCTCCTTGGCTGTACCTTTACCTACCAGCCGTGCTCCCGCCATCCCCTTCTGAATGGGCTGCCCTGGGCACAGGGTCTGGGGTCTGGGAAGCTGCAGGCTGGCAGCCAGAGCTGTCCTGCTGTGGTGGGGCTGGGACCCAGGGAAGCTGAACCTAGAGCTTGTCCCCTCCTTTGTGGCTAAAGTGAGGAGAGCAAAGCTTTGAAAGCTTGAGGACCTCCTGTGTGCTGGGGAACCCGCTTTTTGGTGAAGAATGGGAAAGTGGTGGCAATGGGGCTGGCAAAGGCCACGTGGTGATTTTCTGCAGCTTTCTCTTGACTCTGGGGCAGAAAAGGTACAAACTGTGCTTTGCTTTTTGCCTCGAGGGAAGGAGGAGGAGTGCTCACTGAGAGGCTGCCCTCTGAGAAGTCCCTTTTTTACTAGTTCAGCTTGGGGTTGGAAGGGACAGTGAGTGGTTATGCTTAGCATCCATCTAAAAGAAGCCTTGAGCTGGGGATGGGGGGACCCATCAGCAGCTGAAGATGTTAGAAATCTGCTTTGTCCTGTGTGTGGTACTGCTGCCGTAGAGGGATACAGCAATTGGGTAACAGGGGGTTTTATATTTAAAGTGGAGTAAGAAAATAACCCCATGCCCAGTGAAGCCCCTCGAACATGCTGGGTGTCCTATGGCCTGGTTGAAACACCGACGTGGGAACATCTCGGCTGGGTGAGGTGCAGAATTCACGGTTTTTCTTCCAGTATATTTGTCTTTTATAAAGTCTGTGAAGCTTCTCCTTCGTTAAACAACTTCACCATAGCCATTAAGACCCTTTTTAATCTGTGGTAGCACAGTCAGTTATTTCAAGAGCTCTGGGTAGGCAAGCTGTGTTTTTTGTTTCAGGCTCCAATAATAAGCAGATTTTGCAGATGTGTGATGCCTGCAACTGATATTTATTCAATTAATTGCTTTTGGCAGCCCCTGTAACTGGCTGCTTAGAGGAGGTTCTAGGCCACCAAAATTTTTGGAAAGTGTGGGAATTATGTCTAAGTGGTTTTACAAGAGACTACCAGTCTTTTCTTGGTTAAAAAGAAAAAACAACAAAAAAACAAAACCAAAAGGGCAGAACAGAAACTATGGTTGGAAGGTAGATGTCCCTGAAGAGGGGCAGTACTGTAATGGGGTAAAATGTCCATCAGGAAAGATAGCCGGCCTGCTGGGCTGATGGTTAGGGAAGGAGGAGGACAAACAACAAGCTATCGGCTTGGTAAAAACCACCTACATACCATGCAGAGGTGATTAAGAGAAGACAGTTTGTCTCTGGGGAGGTCACACTGAGTGGTGGCCCTGTCAGATGTCAGCTGTCCCCTTCCAGCTCCTGGCTGGCCACAGCCGTGACCCGGACTGGTGTCGATTGTGTGGGTACGGGGTGAAAGGGCACGAGGCTTCCAGCACGTTCTGGAGCAGCTTAGCACAGTGCAGGCTTTGGCGGGTTTGAGCCGGAGAAACGTGTAGGCATGTCGTAAAGGCGAGTGGGAGCGTTACCAGGGTTGCACAGTGGCTCTGGAAAGATGTCCCAAGGCTGCTGTGCCAGCCCGGCTTTGCGAAGGCGATGTGACGTTAGCGGGACGTGAGGCAAAATCAGCCTGAGCACCACAGAGGGGATGGGCAGTCGGCCACGTGCTGTCCCGTGCTCGGCGTTCCTGCGCATCATCTCCACGCGACACTGCGCTGCTCCCAGCAGCAAAATCTGTGCGCTGTCAGGAATGGAAGCAGGCGTTGTGGGGGAAGGATGTTGCAAAATCCCGAGGTTCGCAGAGTTTGCTCTCGTTTCGAATGTTCAAAGCAGAAAAGTATTTGCAATTGAGAAGAAAAAAGCCTTGCAAGCAGGAA
>NW_010421341.1:16374-19531 GCF_000710305.1 Buceros rhinoceros silvestris
CAGGAATGTCTTACCAGGCACTAGATGATCAAAAAGGCAGCTAACGGAAGGGGAAAACCCTTCTTACAGCGTGGTAGATTCAACAAAGTCCTAATGCTGGTTATTATTCAACAGCTGTGAATAGTTGGTGGTAACTTCAGTCTTAAATAGTTTAGTTTAGACTCCTGTCCTCTTTTCAGTAGAAAATTTTACTGTGAGAAGATACTTTGGAAACAAGGAGGGAAAGCGGCTGTTCAGAGGAGAGTGAAAATGGGTTGTGAGAATGCACACAAAATGCTCCAGAACAACCAGTGGGGAAGAGTTTAGTGCTTAAGAAGGAATGGGATGATTTGACGAACTAGATGTTATGCAGATGATATGAGTATTCACCAAATATGCAAATCAGTTTATTGTCCCACTTGAGTGAAGTGCCCTGTACCCAGACTCACTGCCTTAGTGTCGGTTCACAGGAAAAAATACAGGAGACAAGAAGTTCCAAGAGCATCCAAGGAGCTGTTGGCAAGGGAGGGCTGAAGGGGCATGTAGAAAGGACTTCTTTGTTGATTTATCGATTTACTTAGGGTTTTGTTTTCAGCTCCTTCCCCATCCCTTATCCTTTCTCCAGCTGCATTGCACCGAGCGTTTGGGAGGAGTTTAGGAGCTGGAGCTGTTGAAAATCACTACTGAGTAATTTTTGTGCAGCATTCATGACAGACAGTCATTTTAGATGAGAATATAGAGACAGAGGCTTTTTTTCCCCCGCTAATGCAATTTTTTCCATGTTGCTTAATGTGTTTGAGAGTATTTAGAGCCTTCATTTGTAGTAATACAGAGGGTAAAAGTTTACCTAAAACTTAAAGGTCATCTTGGTATTGCAGCATGGGAACACTGTGTATTTCCCTTTTTAAAGAAAGAAGAAGAAGAAAAAAACAACCAAAAAAGAGACAGCAAAACAGACCTCAGCCACTCAGGTTCTTGTTTAATTGTTTTAGAGGACTTAATCCTGTTTGTTTAACCAGAAAGGGCGATTAACCCAACCACTCTGTTGCAGAACCCAACAGCCCTTGCAAGTTTAGATCTAGGGCTGTTTTCGGATGGGTGCTTTTTCCTCAGGTAGGGTTGTTTGGGGTTGGTTTTCTGTTTGTTTGAGCCCATAGCCTGAAAACAAGGCAGAAACGCCTGCTTGCGCCATGTGACAGACGCGTGCATGGGCTGTGGCACGTTTCTGGAAGCCAAAGCCTCGCTGCAGATGGTTTGGGTGAGCGATCCCCAGCGGGAAGGCTCGAGCGTGGCTTGTGCTGGGTGCTGTGGGCAGGCAGCCAGCCTGGCCCTGACATCACGGAAACTTGTGGCATCCTGTGCCCGCTGTGAGCAGAAAACACGTCTCTGCCGCTTGCCGCCTGCCTCTGCTCGCTCCTCGCAGCCACAAGCTGTGACCAGGCACACCATCACCCGCACTGGTGATGAGAACGATGGGTCCCCGCAGAGGAGAGCCCTTCCCCGCAGCCATGGGATGAAGCAGGGAGGTGGTGAAAGGTGGCGTGTCCCCAGAGCAAGGTGCTGTCGGTGCCACATCAGGGTACAGAGGCACAACGAGTGGCTGTCAGGGAAGACTGCTCAGGGCTTTCCTACTTGGCAGTGTATGCTCCAAGTTAATGCTTCTGCTGTACTGTGTTTTTGTGTTTGGTCTTTTTTCTATAGTGTGCATTAATGCATAAGCATAACCTGTATTTGGAAAAGGGTTTTCCTTTACTCTCGACCTTCTAACGGTTTTCTGTCATGTTGTTTTGTTAAAAACCAAAACCAAACAAAATCCCAAACCCAAAACCTGCTTAAGCCAAATATTTTCCAGGTATGTGCCTCATCGGAGTTTGGAGGGAACCTCCAGGAAATAATGCTTCCTCCTTCTGTAAATGAGACTTACAAAAACACTTCCTTCTGGTTTTGAAAACCAAGTGTTTGTGCATGTCGGTAGTACCGGTTTCGTTACAAACCTGTGCTACCTGCTGGCCTCAGAGTAGGGACCCGACGGCTCCGTTTTTGACACGTTTGTTTCGCCCATCCTTGGAAGGCAGCCGAGGTGGAGAGGCAGGCATGGGCAGGCCAGGGGCTCCCCAGGAGATGCCAGCCAAGCTGGGGCAGCAGCGGCACCAGAGCGTGATGCAAACCCCAGAGAGTGATGGGGGCTGTAGACTGGGGTGAGGCTGCCGGGCAGCTGGTGCCTCAGAGCTGGGGAAGCCCTGAGCTGGGTGGTGGTCTGGGAGCACCTCTGGGTGCAGGGCAAGGAGCTGACTGCGAGCATTCTTCCTCCAGTTAGTCAAGGGATGGAGTAACGGGAGGTGTAAAGCAGCTTACCTGTCTGAGGATGAAGCGTTGCTACATTACTGTTTGAGGGTTTAAGAAAAACCCTTAAGGAGCTGCTTTAGAATGACCCTGCAGTGTCATTAACAGGAGGGAGCTCAAAACGCCGCTCCTCCCTGATGCATGGTTGTTGTCAGCCTCCTCCTGTCCTTAGTCAGCTGTGAACCATTAAATTACAGTGAAATTTAGGTACAGTTGCTGGATCCTGACACTCTCAGCTGTGGTCACACTGTGGTGCAGTAACACACCAGAGGTGACGTTCAGCGGTGGGCAGCCAACGTGGGCTGCTCAGCCCAGGCGGAGCAGCAGTGAGCCCTTCACGCAGCACTCTTTTCCTTTGAACAAGGACTTTCTGCCCCCAAAGCACAGCCCTGCTTGCAGGCACAGCGGGGAGCACTCCTCCCCTCGGCAGGCCAGGAGCTGCTTTGCTGATGAAATGCAGACCGTTGATACTGGCTCCTACAGACACTTTTCTGGGTGGGAGGACTGAATCCCAGTTCCACAGGCGACCTTATTTTCAGCATTTCTTAACTGTAGAAGAACACTTTTAGGTTTTTACCCCTTAGGCATGACAGGAACATTGTTATGTCAGATGTTTCATGTCAATGGAAGAAGACCCTGTCTCAGTGACAGGGAATTTCAGAATGCTTAAGCAAAAAACCCACTTCTGGCTATCATCAAAGTCTCTTGAATCCTGTAAGGAGAGCTAGAAGTCGGATGTATGTCAGTTACTCTCGAGCCTGCTCTTTGTATTTCTGTATCTGGACTATGGCTGCGTGGGTATGAGCTTGCAAAAATCTTTTTTCTCCTCCCCCCC
>NW_010421341.1:19638-21780 GCF_000710305.1 Buceros rhinoceros silvestris
TGCCCCCCCCCCCCCCCCCCCCCATCTTCGGCCTTAGAAATTGCAAATACTTGGAATGCTTTAGGACAACAAATGCTAAATTGATGTGTACATATTTCACAGTTCACAAGGAAACTAAAGGTCCTATTTTGATATTTTGACCTCATTACTATCTTTTTTTACCAGAAGTAATCCTTGATTATCAGTATCAGGGAGGTCAGGGCCCAAGTTCCTCTTCTGTCGTGCTTGGATCAAGGTCTAAAGATGACGCCCTCGCTCCTGTGCCCACATTGCCCCCTCCAAGGGGCTCATCTGGCCGGTTGTGCCGTGCAGAGCTGTGTCCCCTCCCAGCTCCTGCTGCTCTCCAGCAGACCTTGACCTTCTCTGCCTGCAGCACGCCGGGCTGGGGACACCCAGGCTGCGAGGGCGGGCTCCTCCACCCTGTCCCCTGCGCAAACAAAGACCTACAGGAATGGGAAGAGGATGACTTTGTGTGTTTTACCAGTTTTATTTGTACTTCACTATGTTGGAGCATCTTGCTCAACTACCCATATTCCCCAAATCAGCTTCTAACTGTGGCTTCCTTTTCGCTGTGTTTTGTGTATCCAGAAACTGAGTAATGCCCAGCTTCATAAAAACACTGTGCTACTGCAGATGCAAATTCAGGGTTTATGGGTTCTCGTAGATGATCTTTGACCTCTGGCAGCCGTGAGTTTTCAGCTCTGAAGAATTCATTACTCATTATTATGTACTGTTTGTTCTTTCATAACAGTAGAAAACTAGTAAAAGGTAATGAAGCAGAGCCAATTGGCTCTTAGTTGGAGGGTATTTATTATACGAGAGGATGTAACTAATATTCAGGTAGGTTTCTGTGGTTTACCCCTCAAGGACTGCTGCGAAGGCCTCGCGCTGCTATTAAGCCAGTGTCATTTCCTCATTTAAAAATATGACTTTATTTTAAACTTGCTGTGATTTCAAGCAGTCAAGTGTTTGAATGCAAAGAAAAAACCTGTGTCCTGCATCTCAATCCAGATCTGGAAACGTTTTCCGTTGCTGTAGCGCAGTGAAGTTGTTCTGCAGCGTTTTCTCAAGGCTGGACTCCATGTTCAAGGCTCCCAGTTACTCATCATTCATAAATGCGAGATAGCTCATGCCTACATCTTACTTGAAACCATTTGTTTTACTTTTGTCTTGCCAGTTTATTAGTTTTATTAGCTGTGTAAGAAGAGATCGTCATGAAGCGAACTGCTCTAGCAGTAAAATGACTAACGCAATGTGCCAGCATGTTTTTGCTGTGCTCGCAGTAGGCAGTTTCTGGATGTGTTGCTTTGAAAAAGTAAGAGTTGGATATGTTTGCTTTACAAGATTACGTAGTTAGGACCGTTTTCTAGTTAGGGTAATTCCATAGGGCTGTCCAAGTAGATAAGATCAGGACTCAGAAGCCAAAACTGATCTGGAGCCATCGAGCACATGGAAAGCTGGGACTGCACGTTGTTTAGGGACCACCGATGAGTTCTGTTAAGTTTGACTCACAGGCTCTGTTTGGTTAATATTTATCTCCAAGACTGCGAAGAAAATGAACCAGCCAATTAAACTTCATGGAGATGCTGCATTATTAGTTGTGAGCTCTTGGCCTCTGCGCTTGCAGACTGCTGTCGGGTGGACCCTTAAGGCAGCGCCTTAGGAAGAAAGCAGCATCTCTTTGGAGACGTTTGTTTCCATTCCACATGTTGTCCCGGTGCTGGGACTATGTGGGCAGAGCCTTCCCCACGCTGTGGGCAGGACAGTGGGCACCCCGGCCCCTGCTGTGTCCCCTCGAGTCGCGGTGCCCAGGGAACCTGCTCTAGTACCTGTCCCACCGCCCACCGTTCCCTAGAGTTCAACGCCTTTAAACAGGGGACGGGACTTCAGTTTCCACAGCTTAGGGTGGCTCTGAAGTTTCTGTTTAACAGGTTTTGCTGAAAATTGAAGTAGATGTTTAGACTTTTTGGAAATGGAAACTATCTCACGTGGTTGTGGTAGTTGTGGCCAAACCCCTTTTTGTTTGTTCAAAATCACTTCAGATCTGTGTCCTGTTCACTGTCATGTTTGGTGTCGGATAAGATTCTTAAGAAGAGCTTTCTCAGCAAAGCTGTCTCTTCATTGTTTGAGTAGTAATTAATA
>NW_010421342.1:0-609 GCF_000710305.1 Buceros rhinoceros silvestris
TTTAAGACATTGCAAACTACTTGCCCTTAAACAATTACTGCAGAATGCTATTAATTTTGCAGTGTATATTGTAATTATTTGTAGGTGTAATAAAAAAAGAACTGAAAGCTCAAGTGCACAGACTTCAAGGAAAAGCTCTCTTGTGCCTGCTCGGATAGTATTTCCCTTTACTGTTCCAGCAGCTGGAGTGCATCTGTGGTTGCGAGTAGGGTGGGAAAAAGATCAGGACAAAGAGCACCCTCGTGCATCGTCCCGGTTGCCTATTGGCTGTTTTCAGTAAGGTCCTTCTATACCTCAGGAAAGTCTTGCCTTTGGGTAACATCCTCAAAAGTAAGATTATCTTTGATGCCTGCAGAATGCTATTAGCAACCATCATCTAATTAGTTTTCCTTTTTTCTGCCTACCCCCTTAAAATCTAAGGTTGATGGTCGAACACCCAGCTACTATCACAGAAGCTTTTAATAGGAGAATTCAAATACAGCTCCGCCTCTCAAGGGAGGTCAAAAGAAATCCCAAGGTAGAAAAGTAGCTGAAAATGGCTCCCCAGAAACTGTGGGGGAGGTGGAAAGGTAGGTGAAAATGGCTCCTCAGAAACTGGGGGGGGGTGGA
>NW_010421342.1:702-5007 GCF_000710305.1 Buceros rhinoceros silvestris
GGGGGAAGGGGGGGAAGGTGGAAAAGAGGAAAAGGATGATTTTATGGTGTAGTCACTGATATTATGAAGAGGGGTCACCAAGTGCTTGCTGTATTTCTGTCATGCTGCACCCTGTGTAAAGAGGGTAGCTCTTCACTGAGAAGCAGACAGATCTCCACAGGAAAAGAAAATCTGTGATTGCTCTGAGAGCCATGAAGAGACAGCTGAGAAGCAAGTAGTTTCTTATGCTAGGACCAAGGGACCAAACAGGAGCAAAAGCCTCTGGAAGGGGTCAAAATGAGGAAAATGGAAGGAAAAATTATGCCGGTGGACATCTTCAGCAAAAGAGCATGGCCCTGAGCTCTGCTGCCATCACTGTGGGGAGCGCCCTTTCAAGCAGTGGCCTTCGCACGGCAGCCACTCATTCCTTCTTTGCTCCCTGAGGAATAAGAGTCCTTTCCACACATCCTTGTGTGAAATTCAGCATTTAACCGTAAGTGGTCCAAAGGCATTTTCCATTTTCAGACTAAGCAAATCAGAGCCAAATTATTCTTTCTTCTGCCTGAGGAACCCAGAGAAAGCACCATATGCTGGCGAACTGAAAATAAACCAGATATTCCCTACTGAGGTGTGAAATCTTAACACCATTAATATCCAGATTGTCCAGAGAGCAGATTTTCCTTTGGGCACTGCTGGAAATGAACCCCAGTTCTTGGCAATGTTGATGTTTCCGTATTAATATTAGTGAACCTTCCTTAATAATGGATGAGGCCTTGCAGCAACATGAAAGAATAACTTGTCCTGTAGATGAAGTTTTTGGCTTCAAACCTGGCTGAAGGTTAGTCATGTACATCCCTCTACAAGTCCTCATAGAATCAGGAACGCAGCCATACAATGCAGTTCACAGGCCTCTGTGAACAGCCGGAGTTACTAATACAACACAACAGTGCTGCTTCTTCCAGGGCTTCTGATCTCCCCTATGATTGCTCCACTGCGATCTGCTCGAATAGTTAACTGAAGACAAGCAAGCAGCAGGTGAGTGACAGCGAGATGTGGAAACACCCATGCAGGTACACAGGAAACAGCCATTGTCGTCTTGAAA
The DNA here is from genome assembly GCF_000710305.1 of Buceros rhinoceros silvestris. Classification (NCBI taxonomy): domain Eukaryota; kingdom Metazoa; phylum Chordata; class Aves; order Bucerotiformes; family Bucerotidae; genus Buceros; species Buceros rhinoceros. The sequence continues at coordinate 1,784 of NW_010421342.1, forward strand.
TTCTGCGTTGTTGGCAGCGTCATTGTTCAGGTCCTTGTCTCTGCAGTTACCTTATCTCAGTAGCAGAAGCCAACTAGGAAAAGCTGCACCATGTTCTGTAGAATTATGTGCTCAGCCTGTTACTCCTCTTCCATGAGCCGTATGACCATGACATCTGAAGGTCTGAATACTGCACAGTGCCATCTACTATGAAATTCTAGTAATATAGGCACAGCCTTTATGTATTAATAAGATTTCTATTCACAGCATTAATCAAGATTCCTTCAAGTGTCCCAACAATGGTTCAAAAATGGAAATGGCAAAAGTAACGGATGTCAAAGAAGCAATAATTAGAGTGTTAGTCTGAGTCACAGTTTGAATTTCCTCTCCACAAGAACTATCCTGCTCTGTGAAAAAAACAAACAAACAAAAAACCCCCACCCAAATGTGGAGGATAGAGATGTGTGGTGGAACATCATGCCACAGAGCATCTTCCCAGACTGCAGTGCTGCATTTGGGAAAAACTACATTAGCAATGAGACTGCTGTAAGCTGGTGACATAAAGCGATACAGACCCACGTGGGTTTGATATGGCTGAATTGCTGTGCTTAAACTGGTTTGTCTTATGTACAATTGCAGGTGCAGCCTCAGAAGGGTGTATGTGAAATGTTTCTTCAATTGATCTTACTCTATTCTTTGTTCAAACCAAATACCAAAAACTATTTAAAAAGTACTGAGAAAGCCTGGTTTATTGGCTGCCATGGCTCTCCCCTAATCCATTCTTGTTTAAAAACTGGGCAAAGCCCAGGAAAACACACAGAAGTACAGAATCAAGATTGAAATTAGCCTCAATGCTACTTGTTGAGACTGTTTAAGCAGTCAGAGTCAGCATAATTTTACACCAATGAAGTTTTGTTACAAGGCAAAATCCCATTGGCTGGAATTACGTCGGAGTTCAGTACAAAATGATGTACGTTATCCTAACTGTGCGAAGTCATGGTGCCAATATGGGTTAAGAACTCTTTGCCCAATCTTAGCAAAAATTTAAACGTTGACAGTGTCAACTGAAGGACAGCATTAATTCTGTTCATGCTGTGCTGCATCTGAAGAAAACTCCTAACACAAAATATTGATTATGATAGCAATGAAAGATTTTGTTTGTTTCAAAGTAAAAGGAAATGAAATAATAATAATAATAATCTTGTTAACATGAGGTACTCCACCCAGGTGTTGACTCATCTAAATCCAAACTAAACTAAACTAAACTAAATATTAAGGAAAATGCACTTTAAAAAATAAAGTAAAAGAAACCCATTTCCTCTGTTTGTGTTACGTGGGATACTTGATGGAAGAGTCAGAAATATAACTCTGGCCAGCCCCCACATTCATCTATCCACATAACCATCATAGGTTTATAGATCTCTAACCATCTAACAACCAGTTCTGTTAGTCTTCATTTGTGGAAGGTGTACAGAAAAGACACAGGGATATCTCCTTAGTTCTCACAGAGCAAATAAACCTTAAAATAAGGTTTCCTGAACAAGCAAAAACATTTTCTTTGTGTCCTTCTATATTCAAGGCATTAAGCAATACCTTTTCAAGGGTCTTGCCAACAGTTCAAACATGGAACTGTCAAAACTACTCTTATAGTCACCTTAAAGAGAGATAACCTTAAAGCTGGGCAGGTCTCAGAGGCTTGAATAAAGGACTCTGCATCTGCTTTATGTTGTTGCATTTATGGCCTAGTTTTTTAAACTGGTAATTCTGTATTACAAAAGCTTTCACTTCTCATAAGTGTTAAATCAAGTGTTGTACAGACAAATTTATAAAAGAAGACATTATAGACCCCCTAAAAATTAGGAACTTGGATAACAGTGCTTTGACTTGCTGAACAAGCCTGCTGTTAGGATGAACTGGCTAATAAAATCCACAAGTCACTTGGAAAAAAAAAAAGAGCAGTGAATAATTTGAACATATACTAAATGGTCATATTTGAACCAGGCTTCTTCTTGATGAAGCCCAAACAACATTTGCTTCTAGGATTGAGTCCATTGACTTCAGTTGTCTTTAAATTTGTCCTAATCTGAAAATCTGCCATTCCTCTGTCTCCTGATGGGAGGAAGGAGAGGGAATGATCAGTGTGCCCTCTCCTGTACTGCACTTTACTCACCTCGTCTGCTCCTTCACTTGCCTTGGTCCTATATGTCCAAGATTTATCCTAATTCCTTGAATTTAGCTTCAGTTAATTTCCATTGAACTCCACTGATGTAATGTCTTAGATTCTGAGCAAATGTTGCATGAAGAACTGGCTACTACATTATTAAACAAAAGCAGCCAAGGTGGTTAGACTTGGACAGCTGGCTGATGTTGGAAGTTCTTCTTAAAGATTTCTGTCGTTATTTTTGTAAATCAGTCTAGAAGTGTCGTATCACTAGATGATAGGATGCATAGCCAATCAATTTATTTACAGAGGAAGATACAGAAAGTCTAATATTTATTATTCAGTGCTCCAGACACTTAACATGTGTGTGTGTGAATTACGTACGGTACTCCTGAAAAAAAAAAGGCACAATACGAGGCAATTTTCAGAAACTAACAATGCTGACAGTATGTGTCCTTTTAACTGAAGACTCACTCTTTTCTTCAGGTCTTTTCAGTAAGAGGGTAATTTCTTTAAAATAACAAAATTAATTGTAGCTAGCACTGAAGTGATAAATAAAAGATTTGGCTCTCTACAGGAGGCTATTTTTTCAAGTGATGAAAGGGAAGAGAAGTCTGACAGAATAATGGGATTAATTTTAAAAACATGCTCAGCTTTGGACATTATGTCCAAAGGCGAAGACATGATTACTGTTGCCTTTAAAGAAAAGGCAAAAGTTTAATTTTAGGAAAAACACTGCAAATACTCAGACAGTAGGAATTTGATTGGCTTTGAGGACTTAATAGACAGTTTAGCTACATTTCAAATTGATGGCTGACATGCCAAAGGGAACTTATTTAAAAAGTTGTTTGGATTTCACAATCTCAGCTACTACAGGCTTTATTGGAAATCGTAATCTCTGTGCTAACAAGTCTGAGTTTTCTTGAGCCAATTGTTTTGGGTACCACCAACTTTGCCTCTCAAGCAACATGGGCAAGGAACACTCAGACAGCTTTACTGTGATGATTAAAAAGGAAAAATCAGTCAGGTTTCTGAGGACTTTCTTTGAAAGCGAGGTCCCGATCACCTTGAAATTAGTTTATTT
>NW_010421342.1:5095-12053 GCF_000710305.1 Buceros rhinoceros silvestris
GCATGAAAGAGTGTTTTGTCACATGAATACACAGCTGTTTAAAAAGAAGCATCTACCTGTTCAAACACTGAAGCAGGGTAAAGATATTATAAGAAACTATTTTGAATTTCTTGACCTTCACAGAACTGAAGTTTCAACTTTAATCAGTGCTAACACAATTTCTCTTCCCACCTTCCCTTTTCACAATACAATAAGATTTTACTTGAATATTGTCATGTGGGTTGTGAAGTCCCGGAGAATTGAAGTGGCAAGTTTCCAGGATCTGACTGTGCTAGGGGAAGAGATAAATTATCTTTCTTGAAGGAGTGAGCGATTGCTTCATGTTTGAAACCTCTCTGCTATTAGGAATGAAAAACAAATGCTCGGATTTTGCACTGTGACCTCCCTACAATGTCTGTGAGGAGAATCACATAAATGTCAGCTAAAGAAGGCCTTCACGTAGGATGGGCTTTGAAATGATTTCCAGAGAGAGTGGGGGCTTCACTGGCTCAAAAAACCTCCGTTTCTGAAAGACGTTTCGGGGACAGGTGTATTATTATGCATTACGGCAACTGAACTCTTCCAACTTTTGTTGTTTTAAGCAAAAAAAATGTTAGGAACATTTTAGATTAATATTAATATAATTTCTAGCTCTGAAACAGGGGGCATTTGCAACATTTTAAAAATTGATAAAGTACACTTTGAGAAGCATTCTTGATATACCAAAAATACAGTTTTAAGCAGATATATTGTTACTCTGCAGGACTTGTCTGTCTCTGTCTATGTAATAACAGAGTTCCAACATTAATAAACAGAAACCTAAGTAATATAAGCACCTCTACTAAGAACATTGACTACAATACTAACAGTCCTGGTCGTTGTTAAGTTTTAAATCTTCATTGCCAAATACACATAAGACAAAATAACTCACTTTGTGTAACGGCGGAAACCCTTCTCTCCCAGACTCCTTTCTTTTCCCCTCCAAAGACTTTTTCATGCTATTTTAGTGGTAGCGTAACGTGTTAACTTCTTTATGCTGCAGTTTGCTGATATGAAGTTTTATTGTACATGTTAATATAGGAAAGCTACAAGAAAGTTGCTTGATCTTATTCCAAGTTTTAAATACCAATTTTAAGCAGCAATAGTCTTACTCACTAATTGCTGTTTATTTCTCACATGCTGCTGTATTTTTCCTTTGCTTATTTTCTCTCCCTACCACAGATGAATCTCTTTAATTGCAGCACAATTTTTCATTCTGCTTGGGTCAGTTTTATTTCCCTCCTTCCTCCAACTTAAATAAAATTTGCACAGAAAAATACTGAGTGCTGTGTTATTTTTGGCTTTTGATAAAAGTAGGCAATATATTCTAGCTTTGTGTTAAAACTAAGGTTAAGTAGCATTATAAGTAAAGTGTGGACCAAAACTGCAAAAGCTGCTGAACTAATTTTTTCTGCTTCCAAAGCTGGTATCTTCTTGTTCTAGATGCTTTAAACATGAAACAGATACCTGTCCTACTCCCACATCATCTTCTCATGCCTTCTCTCCTCTACAAGTTGCTCCTCTCCTTTGAGCCTCCAGCCTTCCCTTCAACTTTGTCTCTTAGGACAAAAAAAAAAAAAAAAATATTAATGAAGTTTTTGCTTCCATTGCCCAGATCCAGAGTCTCTTCAGGCATCCTGGAGGGTTTACTAGAACAGCTTAATGATTCAAGGGAAAAGAATAAGCTTCCTTGTAGGGTTCTAGTGTTACCAAACTGAACTTTAATTAAGTCTGTATGTTCTTCAAAGGAAGAAGCTCCCTCTCACTTCATGCTTCTCCGTGTGTTCCTGTGACGTAGCAAAATGGGGTCTTAATCCTGACCCAGATCTAAAACTTGGTCACAAGATAATCAGAAGCAGCTCATATATGTTAAAAGCGCTGTCATTACTTGCTTTCTTCTCTGCATAGTTCTTTCTCTATCTTTCTCTGTTTCTTACACTGTATTCATAATGCAGTGAAATGCCAAGGTATTGAAATAAAAAAATCTCAGTATTAGATAAACCAAGTACTGAAATTGTGGGCTATTTTTCCCCTGTCCTGCTCTTCTTTATACCCATAATATATTAATGATGATAATAAGAATCTATTCAAAATTTCCATGGGAGGTGAACCATAAGTGCAAGTTAGTAATGAGCTTCTTCGCAAAACCTCTTTGGACATGCCTTTATTATTGACATTACTTACCAGGATCCTGCTGAGTTTAGGGCCTTTTTGTTCTGGGCACTATGTAAACAAAGAAGAAAAATAATTCCTGAGCTAATGAGAATAGTTTTAGACTTGGCAGAGGGAGTGAAAGTAGGAAATTATTCCTCAGCTTCAAGAACGATAGTGAAGAGGGGTTGTGTACGCTCTATCCTTGAGAGTATCCCTAAGCCTGATAAGACTTGTGAGACTGATACTGCAGAAGCTGTTATAGTTGAATGAACCTCTTAAGACAACCAAGAAAAGGAGACTTTGTAAAGTGAATAGATGCCATGCTCTGTATTCTTAAATTTTAAAAATCCAAGATTTCAGGAAAGTGAGAGGAAAAACAAGACTTAAGATGCTAGTTTTCAACAATCCACTACTACGTAGTACTTGAAACTTAATGCAAGCTAACTTATGCTGTTAGAGTTCTGATAAGTACTTACATTACAGTTATTGTTGGAACACTCTGCTGAGGTTTTAATAAAAAAAGACAACTTGGAACTGCCAAAGAAAGTTTTATTTAAAAAAAAACCTTGCACATAAATCCATGTAAAAAGCTTTCAGTAGCTAACTGAATAAATACAGCAGAACACTCATAAAGAAGCTGGAAAACCTCTGCTACAATTTTGTATTGCTTTGCTGTAACATTTATGTTAAATAAACCACTTTAATCTCAACTCTTTAAGATAGACGTGAGCCTGTTAGATCTTCAGTTCCTCTTCCACCTTCACTCCACTACCTGCTACTTACTGCAGGTATAAAAGATCTTTAAATTCCTGCCTTTCTCTGTTCACAAGGCTGGAATAGAGGACAGGTTTGCATCATGGGGGAGGAAGAACTTCTAAAATGACAGAACAATTAAGTTCAGTCTCACAATCTGACTGAAATTTACCTTTTTCTAATTGAGAGGCCGATGGTAAATATTAGCACCTTGCAAGTTCTACAGTCTCTTTCAATCATTCTTCCCATCTCATCACCTGACTTGTCAGAGTGTTTTGCTGGCATGTATGCAGCAAACATCAGGAATGTTTAAGCAGGAGCTGTAGTGCAGAAAGCATGGTCTGAGGGAGGTAGATGTAGAGCCTAGAAATTTTTGTCAATTTGTATTACTTTGTAAAGCTGTAAAAGCAATTAAGTCACAGGATGGGTCTTTAAAAAGTGAACCAATATTCCCTCTGTACAGACACATCTTCTCAAATCTGTTCTAGATAGGTAATTTTCTGTTATCCAGTATGACTTTAAAAAAAAAAAAAAAAAAAGAAAAAGAAAAAAAATTAGGTGTAAACAGCAAACATTGCGTAAAAAATACACACTTTTTTCTTCTAAGGTTGGGGTAGGATGAACAGCAAAATTATTTTCTTTTCCACTCCCAGTATCCTTTCACACGGTCCATAGTTAACTCCTTTCTCTTCAGGTTTCACAACTCTAACATTTTTCAATTCAGAAATTAATTTCTAAGCTCAGCAGCAGTAAGATTTCCTTTTAAAAAATATTAAATCCAAACATTTTCCTTGACTTGTGGATTTAATATTTGAACTGAATAATAATTCAGTCCTAGATGATTCATTTGCTTACAGGGTTCTTTATCATCAATGCTTCAACGGCAATTTTCCTGCTCCAGCTGCTGCAGATGTATCATAGACTTCTGTGCACTGTCTGTCCACTCACACTCCACTACTGTTCAACCAGTGCCTAAACCACCTTCACATTTTCCACTAATAAAACCACAGTATAGAGAAATTGTCACATTTACAGTATTGCTAGAAATAATAATCCCTCCAGAATTAATGTACTGAAAGGACAAATAAAACAACGCCCCTCAGGATGGCTGAGGTTGTGAAACTCAGCTTTAAAGGCTAATTTTTTCTTTTCATTTCTGTTGCTCTCAGACTTTGCCATCACTTCATTTTGTACTGAAGAAAACATAAATTGCTCAACAACGAAGTAAAATTAAGGAGAATTTCTAACTCCTAAAAGAGATTAAAGTATACTCAATCATCACAACAACATTTGCTAGGAAGCCTGCTTTAGTCCGTCTTTTGCATCCTTCCACCCACAGAAGCAACTGTAGAAACAGAATTTTGTATTAGCCTGAGAGAAGAAAACCACAAACGCAAAACTGTTAGCATTTGGAGATCAGGTAGATGTGCAAAATAATTTTTCTATCTCTCTCTCTTTTTTTTTTTTTAAATGGTGGACTTAGATGGTGACATCCCCTGAAATTACTGATATTATGTAAAGGGAAGAGCCTTGAGGAGGTCTCTAATTTGTTCTCAGTGAGAAACACAAGACGTGCGATCTCTAGGGAGAATTGCTGAGGGGGTGAGAGAGCCGTTTCTTCCATTCAACAGCCCCAGTTGTATGTGTTGACCAAAGAGGAGAGCATGGCTCCTCTGCCAGATGACCTGCTTCTGTAGACTCTCCGGTGATGCTGCACGCTGCATACAGCTCTGGATCAGCACTCACACTGCGATCGTATCACACCGTTATCTCTCCACCATGAAGGTATTCGCATCTGCGTTCTGATGCACTCACCTGTATTATTTGTATTATTTCAAAACACAATGACAAGTAGCTCTCAGAAAAATGTTTATGCAATTCCCACAAAGTGTAGAAAGAATGGGATTGAACTTCATGGACTGGGTGCAAACTAGCCAAGGGGGTTTTTTTTAGTATCTATCTGCTACAGAAAATCTAAACATGTTGTTATGGTTGCATGACAAACTGTGCTTTAGATCCTGCTGGAATATTTATCAAGTGACAGGCTGATTTTCCTTTACCCCTCACAGAAGATGAAGTCCCATAACTCTGCATTCTCAGCTGTGTTAACGTTATGGACCTAGTTATATCTAGCTAAAGCAAAACCCTTCCTTCCAGAGAGTCTGTGGTCAGCACACTGGGTAAAAGTGACTCAAACTGAGGCATTTATGCATTTATTCAAAGAACACAGAACAAAAGGAGAAAGATTAAAAGTTAGGTACATACCCATATTTCCACTTTTTCTTCTTACCTACATTTTAATCTGTACTGTGAACACTTGGTAAGTCAACTTGCACCTGGTTCTGGTCTGGGAAAAATAAACTAAGCTTCTGCAGAGTGTTTTATTGAGCTAGTGGTAACTTCACAGTGATAACAGTCTCAGCCTTAGGACAAGGGGATTAAATTGAGCAACACTTAATAGCTGTTCATCATACTGTTTTGTCCAGGTGGTGGATGTGCAATTGGCTTCTGCTAAATTTTGGATAAAGAAGGAAGTAGGTTAAGCTTCTCAACTAGTGATAACACAGGAGGATATCTGAAGCTACTCCTGGAGACCCCAAGCCCGGTGAGAATTGTTGTTGGAGTTCCACCGCACAGAATCAGTCTTGCACGGCCTTTTTCTCATGAAAGCTAAAAATATTAAGAAGAACAAACAACAACAACAAAAGATTGAAATCTCACTCTATGTATTGGGTATGCATGAAAACTGCAGTGTTTTAAATGAAACGAGTATTAGATGGTGTACTGAGTGGAGTTCTAATTTTAAAAGTTATGTGGACTAGCTAAAAGTAGAAAAATGGGCCTAAGTAGAAGAATGAGAGTAATCCAGAATGTGGAAAGGGACTGAAAAACTGTGTGATGTTTACCATAAGGAAAAGAGACAAAGAAAGGACACGATTATGAACTTAAAATATGTAAAGAGTTGCCTGTTCTCTCTGTCCATGGGGAGTGATGTAGCACAGGGAAAGAGAATGTGCAAGGATTAGTGAAGGAATTAAGTGCTTTCAGGTACCCCAGGGCTCCATGTCTCCCAGCAAGGACTGGAAGAAAAAAGGATAATCAAGGTAAGGGTTGTCTAGATAGGGTGGATGTATGGGATTTTGTGGGGAACAGCAGAGGGTATTGGGAGAGCTGGTCACTGTGAGGCTGCTGTTTGTCGTCTTTGAACTCGTGTCCTACCAGCGTTCCCACTTGCAGGTGCAACGATATCTTCACCATCTCACAACTTGACAATCAAAGCTGGGGCACAATTATTGCTACTCATTAAGCTGTCTAACACCTAACAAGTTAAAACTCTAAGAATTTCACCACTTAGATTCCTTTAATTACTTTAAGTTGACATGATGCTATTTATGAATATTAACATGATACCACTTATGAATGTTAATGAGCTGCTGCTTACGAATATTTGCATTGCAGTAAAAATTGCAGTAAATTTCTTGCCAGATCAGTGGGCTTTTTTAATTCTGGAATTAATTTCTTCACAGTTGAGGGTCAACGGTAGCCAGATTTTCATATTCTCTCATCTTCCTATCTGAGATTCCCAAACATGAGTCATCCTGGTCTAGAGTAGTACCTGAAGCAGTAGGCTGAAAGGTGGGGTGTATTAGCACTCTGCGAATTTGCCTCTCCGTCTGCTGAGCCAAAGCGCACTCACAACTTCCTAGCTTGGAATACAGCCAAAATAAATGTGCGACTACACTTACCCGAGCAGATACGCACTTCAACATTTAATTCCTTTTTTACAAACATCTTTCCAAAAACCCTTCCCATTTTCAGCGTAGGAAGTCTCTGTCTTTATACACGGCTTAGCATCAGTGTTGCCAAAGGCAGTGGGAAACAGCAGCCATTTTGAAAGAGAACCCTTCTTTCTGCTTTGCCGGAAAAAACCCACGTGCCCCAGATCCTTATTGTCAAGAGTTAGGGCTGGGCCGGCCACTAGGCGAATGCCACATGCTCTCTTATTAACGCTTCTCCCTTCCCAAAGGGGAAG
>NW_010421343.1:0-16151 GCF_000710305.1 Buceros rhinoceros silvestris
ATAAATATATTTATAAATATATTGAAAAATAGATGTATAAACATATTTAAACTCAAAGTCTAGGACTTAACATCCGCCCTGTCAGCATTATAATAGTTACAGATTTGGGAAAAGGTGGAGTTAGTCTATTTAATAATTAAAGGAATAAAGTTAGCTGTGGCCCAAGTCCATTTTAAGAAGTTAAAAAATTTTTCAGTAGCCGTAAATCTGAGACACTGTATCAACTATATGATTTTGTCTTTAAAAAAACCCAAAACCTCACAAACAAATCCTTTTATTATTTTAGCTAGAAATTCTCAAACTTGGAAAATTGTCATAATAAAGCCAAATGCATGTGCTGTCACATGCACAATACATATGACCTGTTAGATTTAAACGCAATTGTAGTAACAGTCTGCACATAACCGTGACTCTGGATCAGACCAAAGGTCCATCTTGCCCAGTATCCTGTTTTGGAGCACGACCAAAAGATGATGCTCAGGTAAACGTATAACAGCACAGAAATTTGCAGCTCAGGGATTCCCTAATTCAAACTAATGTTTATTATATTTAATAGTGCTCACGGATTTTTCTTTAGCGCTAGGTGTGTTCTGCAACAGAAGTTTAAAAAGGGCAGATGCAGACATGCAATTTTAGACTTAAAATCAAATGCTGCAAGTGACTGCAGAAAGGAATCTAATGTTCTAGTAAAGTTCATTTTACACGATGAAAAATACAGCAACACCACTGCTGGCTGCCAGTCAAAACTCCTCCTCCCTTACGTTCTGTCCTTAAGTTCTAAAATAGCAACTGAATAGGAGCATTTTAATAGATATTCATTAAAAATCAGGAAATACAACTAAAAAAATATCCCTGGAGCTTTTCCATCACAGAAGTCTCAAACACTTCTATCAATCTCTTTGAATGACTGACTGCATTACGGGAAGCTGTCGAATCACCAGGGCTCCTCTTGGGCTGAAGCACACAGCCGTGACATTCCTCACTCCCTAAAGACCAAAACTAGAGGGAACAACCTCTTAGAACAGCAGTGGGACGAGTATTGTGTGCGCCTGAAAAGCAGCGCAAGCTCCGTGATGGGCAGTTAATCACGACGGGTGTTGCACATAAGTGTCCGCAGCGGCCGAAAGCTGTGCACCGAGCCCTTGGGCCTCTGTACTCACCTGCAAGAAAGCCCAGCAAGAAGCAGCCCAGCAGCCCGGGGCACCCCAGCCATCGGCAGAGGGTGGCCTTGCTCCTGGCCATAGGGCACCGGGGACCGGCAGCTTTGCAAGGCTGTGAGGACGGCAGGCACTCAGCCTCCTTCCTCCTCCTCCTCCTCCCTCTCCCTCTCCTCCTCCAGTTCCCGCCCTCAGCCCCAGGGCTGTCCCCGGCTTCTGTGTTTCTCAGCTCTCGTTTTGCCTCACCAGCCTTAATCCCTGGATGATGATGACATGATTTTCTGTGTGCAATAAAACCCTTCCATTTCTTAGTCTCACCACACAAGACAGCTTGTTGCAGCTGTACATGTATCTCTGTAACAAATACGCACCTAGACTGTGCACCGAGTGATTCGTAAGTACTATTTAAAAGGCTAATTTCTATTAATTATCAGGAATTTCTGGTTTTGAAAGTTCCTGTTTTAGGCTTATTCACAGCCAGTGTTTGTTTCAGTGGAAGTGGCCAAGAGATGCAATGGAGGAAGGGAAAACTTGTCCCGTCACCAGATAAGCTCTGAATTGGTCCCCTTTGTAACCCGTGATTACTTTAACCTTTGGGAAGTGATGACTACTTGGAGCAGCTCAGAATACAATTTAGATTAGCCAATGGGGACATTTACAACTTGCGACTGGGAAAAGTTGTAAAATTCTTTCTGATATTCTCTAGCTTTTAATATTTTGGTTTACAAGGTTCTTAGGATTAAGTTTTCCTAGTGTAATTCAGCCAAATCCATCAGTATCTCACAGGAAAGGACAAAATTCCAGCCCAGGGAATAGTCAAGATATTTTCACGGAATCATGAAATCATCATATTTTGTACAAACGTACCCTGGCTCTGCACATCACCCCCTGCTGGTGAGTTCCTGAATGGCTACGCAGAAGCCAAGACTGATGTTTCTGGAACTGATGACCTGCCCATCTGAGACCAGTTATCTGGTTGAAGACTGAAAGCTTTTCTGGGAGCCTGGACATGGCTCTGAGTTCTTACCACTCACTTCCAAGAGCCCAAAGTAGATAATATTTTGTGAAAGAAATCAGAGTGCTCTAAGTATCAAAACTTTCTTAAACACACTAGGTTGAGCTGAAAATATTCAGAAACAGCTTGAAAGACTTTTAATGTCCAGTTACTTCTCTAAGGCTTTTCAGAGGTCATAGAAGAATTGCACCAGTTGGGTATTCTGCACCAGTCACAGCCACTGTCTTAAGCATACGTTCAAATGATAAGCACGTCCCGTTTTGTGATCTTTTATCTGTCATTTCCCAACTGCTCATAAGCCATCACAAATTCTGAACAGCAAGAACTTTTCACACCAACATCGCACTTGACATATACAAACCAGATGGAATTCCACCTACAGATCTCACAAAGAATGAGCATATTGACGTATTATTAGCATTTATATAGCACCACAGGTGTAGGACTGGCACATAATAGACTGTAAGGTGACAAGGGCTTTTGGATATTGCTGTCTAAATTAGACCTCACATGCTGGTAACATCAGTGGAGGAAGAGGGTAGGAATAACAACAATGAGAAAGTATGAAATGTATTTATTTCTATGCCTACATCTTTTTAATCATAGAATCCTAGAATGGGTTGGGTTGGAAGGGACTTTTCAAGGTCATCTGGCCCAACCCCCCTGCAGTAAGCAGGGACATCTTCAACTAGATCAGGTTGCTTAGAGCCCCGTCCAACGTGACCTCAAATGTTTCCAGGGATGGGGCAGCTACCACCTCTCTGGGGAAACTGTTCCAGTTTTTCATCAACTTCAGGGTAAAAAATTTCTTCCTTACATCTAGTCCAAATCTCCCCTCTTTTAGTTTAAAACCATCCACCCTTGTCCTGTTGCAACAGGCCCTGCTAAAAAGCCTGTTTCTTATAGGCCTCTTTAAGTATTGAAAGGCCACAATAAGATCCCCAGAGCCTTTTCTTCTCCAGGCTGAACAACCCCGACTCCCTCAGCCAGTCCTCACAGCAGAGGTGCTCCAGCCCTCTGATCATTTTTGTACCCTTCTCTGGACCCACTCCAACAGGTCTATGTCTTTCCTGTGCTGAGGACTCCTGAGCTGGATGCAGTTACTCCAGGTGCGGTCTCATCAGAGTGGAGTAGAGTGGCAGGATCACCTCCCTTGACCTGCTGGCCACGCTGCTTTTGATTGCAGCCCAGGATTTGGTTGACCTTCTCAGCTGTGAGTGCACAATGTCAACTCATGTCCAGCTTTTCATCCACCAGTACCCCCAGGTCCTTCTCTGCAGGGCTGCTCTGAATCACATCATACCCCAGCCTTTACTGATACCTGAGGTTGCCCCAACCCAGGTGCAGGCCCTTGCACTTGACCTTGTTGAATGCCATGATGTTCACACAGACCCACTTCTCCAGCTTGTCCAGGTCCCTCTGGATGACATACCATCCCTCAGGTGTATGTGGGTCAACAGCACTACTTAGCTTGTTTTTGTCTGCAGATCTGCTGAGAGTGCACTTGATCCCACTTCCTACTTTGCTGATGAAGATATAAAGCACTTGATCCCGGTATGGAACCCTGAGGGACACCTGCACCACTCATCTTGGTCTTGATGAACAAAAAAGTCTCTTCCAACCAAAATGGTTCTGTGATTCTGTGATTCTGTGTCATCTGCAAACTTGTGGAGGGTGCTTTTGACTCCAGTATGTCATTGATGATGATATTAAACAGCACAGGTTCCAGTATGGACTCCTGAAGGACATCACTTGTCACCAACCTCCATCTGGACATTGAGGCATTGCTCACTACTCTCTGGATGTGACCAGTTAACCAATTCATTATCCACCAAACAGTCCACGCATCAAACCCATGCCTCTCCAATTTAGAGAAAAGGGTGCTGTGGAGGACCATGTCAAAGCCTTTAAGTGTATTTGCATTCCGGGTGTGCTGTACCTCACATCTCACCATGGCAGGCTCATTTTCCTCTGGCTCCAATTATTGTGAGGAGCTTTTTTAAGACGTGATATTACAACTCTGGCTTTGTGATTTAGCAGTCTGTTATTTAGGCTATGTCCCAAGACTCAGGAAACAGTGATCATGCAGGGGAGATACTGCATTCCTTATGCTGCATATCTTGGAACTGGTACTATCAGCAAAGAGCAGAAAGTAAAGGAGGTGCAGAAACAAAAATAGTGGGACAAGAAAGGAGCAGCAAAACAATGCTAAAGAGAACACCCTCTTCCAGTCCGTGGGGCTTTTTCTGCTGGAAACAAGGTATTACCAGGGTGAGATCCTGCTAAAACTGCTTCTCTGATAATAGTTGCTGTTTTCATTTAGGATTTCAGCTTCAGGGCAGGGGGGCTGCTCTCCCCCTTGTTTTGGGCACAAGCGGAGGCTTTGCCACCTTTGTTATGGCATGGCGGGGGGAAGGGGTACTGGCCCCTGTAACTGTTGTTACGATACCCCAGCTCCAATTTCATGCCTGCCCCTGGAGCCAAGCCTTGTCAATCAACGCTTGGATAAGATTAAAAAAAGACATGATCACGAAGCTACTTCTGGTGTGCATTTTTGGTTCAAAAAGAGAGAACCCCTCAGAAGCAGTCACCTCAGCAACAAGAACTTTTCTTCACTACACTGGGACAGTAAAGATCTTCCGTGCAGCAATTAGACTTTCTGCTTTGTTGATTACTGGTGGGGGTGGAAAGAACAGGCACCAGGAGGCAGGAAACCTGAAAGTCCCCCCCAAACCCTGTACTGAGAGTAACTGTTGGCAAGGGAGGAGAAAAAGGGTCAGAGTGCCGAGAATCAAGGCCCTGCTGGAATGCAGAGAGAGACCCAGAATATCCCCTGAAAACCCAATGACTCTTAAGTTTTGCAACCAGAGAGAGAAATCCAGAACGTCCTCTGGAATCCTGGGGACTTCTAAGTTTTGCAGCCAGGCCAGCTCAGTGCTGGAGCTGTCAGCCCGAGGGATGCATACAACCTTCCCCCTACCATGGATTGAAAAATAGCTGTGCCAAGCCGAGGAATGCATGCAAAGGAAGATTGTCCCAATAGACGAACTAGTAAGTGGGGGGAGGGAGGTGGTGGTGGAATGGAAGAAAGGTATATGTCTATATGTATTTAAGATCGCTGTTCTCTCTTTCTTTCTGTCCAAATTTAAGTGATGACTTGTGGTTTTCATTGTTTTCAAATTAAACTAATTTTCATTCTCCCCTACTGTAGCCTGCTTTTCTTTGCCCAGCCGTAAGTGGTGTGTTAAGCCCTCCATTCATTCCCAGCTCAAACACTTTAGTTTGTTTTGTTTACCTTTTGGAGGAGATAAACCTCCTCTGACAGCAAATTGTCACTTTTGCTGCCTTTCAGTTCTTTCAAACGGCAAGAGTTGGGTATTTTATTAAATATTGAAAATACCCTATTTAGTCTAAGTTTAATCAAACTTAAGACTTGAGGCTGATGAGGCGTAAAACTGATTCTAAATAGTCACAAAAATTACGCAAAACAAACTGAAAAGATTCCTAGGAAAAGGGAATTCTTTCCTTAGACCAGGTGACAAAACTGCAAAAAGACCAAAACACAGACTTACTCCTGAACACACAGTGCTTCTTTAAATTATTTATAATTTTTAAAACCAGCCAGAAAACTATCATTACTGTATAGGCCTCATATTGAGTTCAGGAGTGGTGGGAATTGCTCACGTTGAGAGTGAAAACAAGAACGGATTCCTCTGAAGCTGACAGAACTTGCAGATAGCTACATATATCCTAATAATTAAAAAAAAAATTATCTCTGGTAAACTAGAAAAGCTCCAAAAATGGCGAGGATACACATGCCAAACACAGAACTAGCATGTGTTCGTGTGTTGAATGCATAATCATGCTGGGCAGCCAATTTGCAAAACCAGCAACAGTACATAAATACAGGTAATACACAGAGTGCGCGCCAGGGCTTGTCAAGTGTAGGCTGTAGCTGCTCAACAGCTGGGCCCCAAAGGTTAATATCTGCAGCAAGAAGGATACGCTGCTGTTGTGCTGCTTGACCTCTTGTTTGACTAAAGGTTGACTTTACGGCCTGAGTGACCAAAGGGCCTGGCTTTGTGGGAAAGGCAGCTCTTGCAGGGAAAATGGCAACAGAAGAATGCTCAACCACAATTTCGGATCAGTGGTTTCCTTCTGACTCCGTCAGTTGAACAGTCCCCCAGACCTCTCTCATGGCCTCTGCAGGCTTTCTGATTTCAAGATTAAAGGGGTAGCAGAATTTGGTTCTTTGAGTCAAAGTTTCTGGTATCTTGAACTTCAGGAGTCCATTATCAGATTCCAGCTGAAATAAAGTTTACATTGCTGGCAGCTGCAAAGTTCAGTTTGCAAACTTTGACCCTTTCTTCTACAAGAAGAATGTACCCAGTGAGGCAGAGAGAGTAAAGGAATGTGTATTGAACACAAACCAAATGATGCCCTCCAGCGTGTACGAGAAGTTTCTCAAGAAGACAGAACCAGCCTCTTCAGCGGTGCATGACAGGAGGATGAGAAACAACAATCATAAACTGAAATAACAACTTCTGCCTGCATATAAGGAAAACCTTTTCCATCAGGACAGCAGTGAAGCACTGGAATATGTTGCACAGAGATGTTATGTGGTCTCCATCCACGGAGATTTTCAAGACTGGACTCAATAAAACTCTGTGCAACCTTGTCTGACCCTGCTTTGAGCAGGAGTTTGAACTAGAGTCCTCCTGAGTTCTCTTCCAAACCTACAGTGGTGTGTTACTCTTCCGTTCATTACAATCCCCTGCCCTGGGGCACTGCTGTCCATTAAGTGAAAGAGTACGAGTTACTCTGACTCCAGCTGCAAGAGCTGGCTGCTCTGCTCTGCTCTGCTCTGCTCTGCCACGGTGCTGTCTGTAGTCCAGCAGCACATTTCAAACTGCTTGTACAAGCAGAGATGAGCTCAGGTCCCATCTCAAAGATCTTGTCTTCTAGTGATTGCTCTATCTCAGCTAAACCAAGAATTGGAGTAAGAGCTGTGTCAACAGCATCTTAATTTAGAAATTATGCTGCCGGTTCAAAAGGCTTTCCAGCCAAAATGACATTGACATTGCTGGTTTCGTGAAAGCAAGGATTCATTTTAATACAAGTATAGACCTTTTCCACACATGGGTATGCTTTCATTTAATTTTATTTAGACTCTTGGTGCATAGGACTGTCATTCTATCGAGTTCTTTGAAAATTTTGACAGCATCCAATTTGTGATCATATGGTAGGAAGCATTTTCTTCAAAAAATACCATTGCTTTTTCACTTCACCTCCAGATTCTCTAATGCAATTGCTCAAACTGTAGGGATGCTCTCACAATGCCACAATGCCAGCTAGGTTCCTCCCTCTGCTTACCAGATACTTCTAAAGCTCTTGTCTTGTAATTAAGTGATCTGCTGCTCTGTATAAATCAATGACTTGGTGAGTTTGTTTGCAGTAACTGTAAAAGCCAAATGACTGCAGGGATCTGCCTGGAATTAGGATGTTAGTTCTTCCAAGTATTAATTACAGCACATTTAGAAAATAAAACAATTGAAATTTTATTACTGTAAACAACTTTGCTAATGGCCATCTCTACCTGAAAACATCTGTAGTTACATAAAAAACTGGCTCATGTAAGATGATCAATAAACTGTGAATTCAACATACTTAATTGATTTTGTTTTCCACTTCTGTTAACCACTGAATTATTTTTTTTTACTTAATTCAACCGTCTTTGTTGGTCAATTACTATGGAATAATATCAAAACTGGAGAGCCAAAACAGCTTATCTGGTCAACAGCACTTGGCAGTGTTAAAGGGTGAATTTTCACTCACTGTTGAGGTCTTAAAAAAAAAAAAAAAAAAAAAAAAAAAAAAAAAAAAAAAGATTATGTTTGAGGTTCTACTTCATGGAAGAAGAATTAGCACACAGACCTTATCTTGCCTTCTTGTAGAGGAAAGGATTTCACGCTAAGGACTTGAGTTAGCTAGTAGCTATGCCCCTGAGATATCCTGGCAGATCTAACAAAAAATACGGATGCTGAAAAAGCAGTTATTCCTGTATCTGTCTTCTCACTGCCTGCCTTTCCTTAGCGGACTGTTTCACAGCATACACGTCCTTGCTCATGTGGCTGGTTCAGACAGTTTTTTGAGCTCTAAGAATCAATGGACTGGAAATGTTTCTGAGTGCAGCTACAAAGTTTGCAAGAACATATTAACAGATAGTGCTTTTAACACATAGTACTTAGCTATTTAACCAGTGTTCCCCACTTGTCTGGTAAGAACTACATCTTCATTCACTGTGACCCTTGCTTCTTTGTCTTGTCCTAGTAAATGAGTCACGTGAAATGACATTTCTCAGTGCATACACTACTATTCTTTCATTTTTTGCTTTTTGTTTAGAGCTCATCATCCTAATGACACATACAGGAAATGGACAATTGCATAAGCTTCCATGCATATATTCTCACATATGGCTTGGACCACTGACTAGAAATCACACAGCTTCAGTAACTGGCTTCGCAGGCTTTGCCCTTTGCTGTCCGGTAATGTCACCAGCCACCTCTCTCTGGAACAATCTTTGAGGAACTGAAGGCTGCAGTGGCTACATCTAGGCTCCACAGAAGACTGACAATACGAAATGACTGAGGGAGAAGAATGTTGTCAGAATTTCCTTAGAAGTTCTTGAAGATTAAAAAGCATCTTTCTTTTAAAGTTAAAAACTGATCAAGAATTTCTAGAACGGGCCATAATGTGTCTAAATGCTAGGTGCTGCCATGTCCATCTCAGGGCTTGCAGCACTGGACATCTGTGCTTCCTTCCTCACAGAAACAAACTGCTTACCACCAACTGTCTCTTCCCCTCCCTCAGCAAGTCCCAGATAAAGATACAAAGATGTCCTAGCAGCTCTTGAAGAACCTGTTGAACAGTTCTTCAACAAGTCACAACACAGTATACTGAGGAAAAACAGAATGAGTGCTGGTGTGCCATAATAAATTTGTAAATGGTCGTGGTTTTCTCTAGTGGGGCCAGGAACATCCCAGATGATGTTGGATTAAGCTAAATCTAAGAATCATCATGGCTGTCTCAAGAGAAGTCGGCAAAACTCAAATCTTTTTGATAGGAGACAGGCTTAGGGCTTGGGGAAAGAGCTGGACAGAATCCATCTAAAGATATTACCTAAAAAATATTAGCAAAGTTCCATTTGCTTTAAAAATTCGACTGCTACAGGTTGTGGTTTGCACTGAACAAAGGTGGGTCACAAAGCAGACCCTAATCTGGGAGAACTCACTGGACAATTTAGATCCCACCTTGCCAAACATCATATAAACCATCGCGTTACAAGCAGCCTTATGGGTATTTCCCCTCTCTGGACCAGTTAGTCTTGAAATTTTTTGTGTGCAGGGGAAAAGAGTCAACAGAAGAGAGAACTTCTGTCCCTATATCTCATTCCCTGCAGTGCTTAGGGGCCAGCCCACAGATTTCTTTTTTTTTAAATGGAAGCTGCTGCAGTTTAAGAGTGTAACTATCTCTGTGTTTTGTGAGGTCCTATGCCCCGACATGTGTTATCTGCTATTGCTAAAAAGGGCCCTAATTATACTTAAATGAAACAATGATATTTAAAAATTATGGGTGGAGAGAAAAAGTTTCTGAGGAAGCTTACAGGTCATTTAGGGAAAGATCTCCACAATTTTGGAGTTTGACACTTCAGTTCATCCTCCTTAGTAAAGGAAAAATACTCTTTTTGTATCCACCTGGTCAACAGAAGCTGTTTATTGCTCCCCTCTGCATTGTGGATTTGTGTTACCACTTCCTTGACTGTTGCAGACAAATGCCTCTACGTTAACCTAACTGATGATCTAAACTAACCCAGCTAATTTTGCCAGAGGTGGATTATTGACCATCTTAATGAATTCTCCATTGGCAAAACTAACAGTAGAGCAGCCAGCAGTGATAAAACAGTTAGAGACAGCAATGTCTCCCACCAGCACACCTAATTGGGAAGAAGACATCTCTGTGGTTTTACTCCAACCACTTTCATAAAAATGTGAAAATAACTGGGTAACAGCTGTGGGTGTAAAAGCATGTCCCATTATCTGGTAACTAGATTATTCCATGAAAAAAAAAAAAACAGTTAATTAAAATGATGACATAACTTGACTAAAAGGTTTTAATGTGAAGAGTAGAAATATTTATGAATAATTGAGGTCTTATGGAAAAGAAAAAAATCTACCATGATACCGAAAACCATCAGATCATGGGACAATCTTCTAAGACATGGTGGAGGCCTCAGTTAAAATGGCAGATCAAATTACACAAAGTGTTTGCTGTGCAAGGTCTTAACAATCCTCCAGTGGGGCAGTGCGACAGATGACGGGATCTGATTTTCTGAGTCTTCTCTGCATGATCTTGATTGTCCTGTTGAAGTCTTTCAAACAGTCTGCCAGAAGAGTAAGCTGCATACCCAAATGAGAAATCCAGACTCTATAGAGATGTTAATTTGCATCCTCTCAAACTAGGGACATGACGAATCTTCTTGGCTTCTAATTGATTTCATATCAAAAATACCTCGATATGGATAAGGCAGAGGGGTAGTTTTGGGATAAAAGAATAAAAGTAGGTCTTTATCTTCAAAGAGATTTTTTGTGATGTGATTATACATCTGACAAGATGTATTGCCTTGTTTTTACTCTTGTGACTAGAAGGCATCTTGCTTAATTTTATTTGCAAACAGCTGCAAGACTTCCCAAGCATGGAAAGAGAAGAACATCACGGATGAGTATTCTGGGCTGGCTGCCCAAAACTTGTTATGATCATTATACATCTATCACTCTGAAAGTGACAGTTCTCCCATCTTCATGCGTGATTTTTTGTGTAAATGGAGAGCTGAAAGGGCTATCTTGGAATATAATTTTGCAACTCCAAGGTAAATAACAGTTGAAAACAAAGTTAGAAACTGATAGAAACATGAAATGACTTCTGGTTTCCTAATGTACTATAGTGCCATAGTAGCCAAGCTAGCAAAATTCAAACTCTGAGAACAATTCCAGTGGTTAGCAATTCTCAAAATATGAAGCTGAGAGAAAACATGAAACGTTCTCACTCTCACTTCAGAAGTTATCTGAAGCCTGAGCATTCCGAATGGAGCGTGTTACCTTGTTAACATTGTTAAATGCATTCCACTTGAGTGTGTTATTTGCAAAGAACAAGATTTTTTTTTATTTTGTTTTCCTTGTAACAACCCTCCTAGTGTTTTAAAACGCTGTTTTTAAGGCTTCTGCAAACTGCCATAGAAAGTGTTCATTGATGATTGATGTTGATATTTAAGCAACTTCTTTCAGTGTCCCTGCTGCTGCCTGTACAGTGAAGGCTGCAATGGAAATCTGCCGCTTTACTTCTTCCCAGGCTTCATGTTGATCAGCTTTGCTTTCAATGTCAAACATGGCATCATAGATCCCTGGGAATGATTCTCCTGCATACTTGTTATGGCTGCTTGGAGCAAAGATAACATGTCTGTGGGGAAATTGAGGGGAAAAAATAACAATATTCCACACTAGGAAAATAAAACATATTATTTTCAGAAAAAACCTGATCTGTTTCTATATTGTGTGTAGATTCTCAACACTGAAGGTGTAAATAAATAAGACTATTGCAGCAATACAATGAAGCAAGAAAATTGCATGGACTACATTATTCCAGGTGAATTCTAGAACTTCGTAGCTAAGGAGACTTGAGATAAAGTTGACTAAAGTATTTTTCTTTCCCTCATTTTAGATGAAACAGAAAGTTAAAAAGCAAGTCACCTTCTTTTCTCACAAATACACACAATCTGCAACAGATACAGGCATGCTTTGAGGTAGGATGATTTAACCAGAGACTGTTCTGAACAGATTTGTGATCAGAAGCTGTGAGAGGAACAGTGATTGTAGATCTTAAGTTCTCTTTCTACATTTACTTTATAGTGGAAAGATTATCATTCTGAATTATGCAGAAGGATCAGAAGGACCAAAAAGCTAGACTTAACTTGACTATTCTGCCTCTCAAGCAAGATTTTTTTCTTGAACTGGAGAACTACTGAGTTCACTGCTGTTGAAGTACTGCCCTCTACATTGTGTTTGCTACCATGACTGCTTTGCTACAATCAATCAAACTGTAAATACTTCAATTATACCCTATTTCACTTTCAAATCATAATAACTTCCTAAAGATCTTTTACCACTGAAATTACCTGAACTGACTCTGGGGCCAAACTTTTAGATCTATGTAGAAGTCCTTAGAAATCAATACAAATGGGTTTACTGATTTGAATAAGCTTCCAACAAGACTTTTCCTCATTCTGTACAGCATATCTCACTGAAGTTTTCCCCAATGTTGTTTCTCCTTTTCAGTCTTATTTGTCTTGTTTAATCTACTTTTACTGTATTTAATAAAATCATTACAATTCCATTCAGAGACCAGCAAATCTTTAAGGAATTCTCATAGGGTACTCGAGGCAGAAATTGAAAAATAAGCCTTTCTTACCTGTAGAATGGCCTGCCAGGTAATCCAAGAGGATCAATGAAAGCTCTTTCTAGAAACATGAGCTGATCATTTACTGATCTGACAGCAAGTAGGCTAAAAAGAAAACAGAGGAATATGTTAGCTACAGAGTGTTTGGTCCATGTCATCCTGTGCCTGAATGCACACAGCTCTGGATTTATGAAGGACAGTAGATCCAAGATGTCAAACTTAAGGTGTAGCCCGTACGACAGCCCATGTCAGCTAACCTGCACAACAGAATTATGCTGATTCGTACTGTGAGACAGTCTGGTTAATAACCTGAAAGTCTCTCAAAGCTGTTTTTAAAGGCCCAGGATAGCGTCAAACAAGACAGAGGCTTTCAGGTATTTTCTCTTATGTTGCATCTTATTCACCTTCTTTTCATTATTAGGATGCTTCAGTAGACCATTCTCTTCTTTTGTATGACAGTTTTCTAAAGACCTTATTTTGCACAAAGCCAGGCAGCTGCAAATTACTTCAGTAAAATAACATTTATTTTTACGTAAAACCACAACATCTGAGAAACAGGAACCTTGTGATGTTAGAATCATCTTTTGAGGCATCCAAGAATTGTGTTTTTCTGATGGCAGACTGTGAATTCCCTAGAGCTGAAACCATCTGTGTCTGTGTGCTTTGAATAGCTCGGAGCACACTACAGATGCTTAACAAATAAAAGAACTGTGAAAAAGATTATACTGCATCTATGTGGCTATGGTAGTTTACATCCAAAGTAACTTGTTGTAGAGCTTCAAATGCAATTTAAAAAATGGTAAAATTTATATCACAGTAAGCCTGGAGTAATTCCACTACTGTCAATGAAATTGTTTCACATTTACATTGGTGTAAATGGAAAGTGAAATTGATTGGTTGAATTAATTCTTAGATTTAGGCCACCCAGCAATGGAAACCATTTTTAGAATGTCGCATAGATGTTGTATGTCATAAATGATATATTTTACATAAGAAATTACTGTTAAGTTATTTCTCTTGAAAGTTCCTGCCATTAAAAAGATGGCTTTTATTCTCAGTCTTCCATAAGGGTAAGCATATGGCTGAACGAGATTCTTCCCAAGAAATGTAACATACACATATGTATATATAAAAGGAAGCTTGGTTTCTCATTCTAGGCATGGCCTACAATGAATAAATTAAGAATTAAGTCAAGTGCAAATTAAGCCTTTTGGCAGAAGTGGTGCAGAGAATTTTTTGAAAGCTTGTCAAAAAGCTTGAAACAACTACAATCATAATACAGCTTTTTAAATTTTTTTTTTTATTATTTTTTAATGAAGTGCTACCAGTATCTTGAAAACTAGAGTGCTGTCAAATGAAGAGCATTAGTCAACATTTGTTATTTAATGATAACCCAGTAACAAAGCCTTAGGACATGTCTCTGCTTAGAGGTAGTTACACACCTGAGCTGTCTCTACTCATGCTAACCAGCATTCTAGTCACATGCATGTATCATCCTGGGCCTGCTCCTCAAATAGAACCCTCAAGAATTGACACTAATTAGCTTGGACACTTTTCAAAGCTAACATGGCAAGATTCCCAGGCTCTGCAGTGCCTCTGATGTCCACTAATTCAACATTTCCATATTTTGTTTCTTAAAGTAACCAGACCCTTGAAGACAAAGTGTCCATAAGGACTTATAATGAAACAAATGACTGACAGTCATTTGCACCAAGGTTATTCAGAGGACTAAATGCACGTGAAGACAATGCCCTCTGAGCCCAGAGGACTACATGGAGCATTTGCCTGGAAAAATAAAAAAAGAGTTAAACTTACTTATTGGTATCTATTTGTTGCAGTCTTTCATGAAAACTATCAGCAACTTCTGTAAAATTCTTCACAGCTGAAAAGAGAGCATCTGGAGGAGCAGGAAGAAAGTATTTATCTTCAGATTCCGAAGCAATCATTTAACAAATAAAATTTTTCAAATTAAAGCTTTTTCTTTCACTGTGATTGTGATCTGTCTGTCAATTTTCACTGAATGAAAATCAGACGACCCCATACTCCTACGTTAAAAACCATGTATTTCTGTGTGAAAACTTGCCTGGGAGACAATAGAAATCAGTGGTTTTTTGTGAATACTGTTTATTATTTGCTACTTGAAGAACGTACAGAAATACCAAAAACCGGAGCCAGACTGTTCAGGTAAATCCAGGATTGTATAAACCCCAACAACTTGTGTTTTACTGCTGTGTCCATACACACATACAGAGTTTTGAGCAACCTGGTCTGACCTCAGAGCTGACCCTGCCTTGGCAGGTTGATCTAGAGACCTCTTGAGGTTCCTTCTGACATAAACTATCCTCTAGTCCTATGCTCAGTGTTGGACAGGGAATTATCCACCTCCACAAGCTGCAAAGCAGCGTGATTTTTTTTTTTTAAGGACCAAGACAAAGATACCTTGTTGCCAACATTGGTGAACCATGCACAGGTCAAAAAACACATGACTGTAAGTATCAGCTCTACTTGGCAGTGCCATGGTCACTACACAGGCATACTAAGGACAAAATATTCAAATTATTGGGGGGTGTGGCTTTTGTTCTAATTACTGTTCACACAGCACAAGGTAAATACCAGGACATGACTAAGACACACATTAAGATAAGGTACTGCTAGCATTAACAGAGAAGTAGTGTGATAAAAGACTTTACGTACCAAAGGATACATTGTATCTTGCCAATTCCTTTTCATGATTCCTTGACAAATTATAGATGATGTGAGCATAGTTGTTTACAGCTGATGCATAATCTCTACAGTCGAAAGGAAGCACAACGGAGTTGGCCAATTCAAACACCAGCCCGCCCCGTACCTTAGCTACTGCCAGATGATTCTTGAAAGTGGGATCATAAAACCTCTCCACAATTTCATAGGTTTCATAGACACTGTGGTAAACTGGATAGCTGCTATATTTTTCTACATTCTGAAACAAACAGAAGTTATCACAAATCATTCAAAAGTCATCACAAGCCACTCATAGGCCTTCATCAACCACAGGTAATTTTAAGCACATCCATTTACCCTGAGCAAAGGTCTTTTTGTCTGACTGCCACCAAGCTGACCACTTCTGTTTATTAAATATTTGTTTTGTAGTGGTACATAGAGTTCTAGTAATGAACTGGGACTCCACTCTGACACACTAAACTGAACTGCTCCAAAAAGCTGGCAGTCTAAATGGTTCAATTACAGGTGATGTTATTCAGGCAGTTACAGGGGAGATAAAAAACACAGACTTACCCAATTTTTACTATAACGTGCTCTGCCTGAAGCGATTCCAAGACGTTGAAAAAAGACTTCAAAGTCATTGCCAGAACCCAGTTTATTTATTCTTTTAACAAGAAAGAGGGAAATGCCTTGAGTGACAACTCTTAAATTTAATTTTCTTCCAAGTACTGTCACAATTATTTATTCTGTGGATGCAGTCACTACACACT
>NW_010421343.1:16233-38241 GCF_000710305.1 Buceros rhinoceros silvestris
CTTTCCCTAGTATGCTCTATTAATATACCATGAATTGCCGGAGACCCCTACATTACATGCACCTCATTAACTGAATTCTAGGAGGAGCAGTGTCATCATTCTCAGAGTCAGAGAAATCCAGCTCTCAAGAGAATTTGACTCACTGTCTTCAATCATTGAGAAGACCCAATGACCTCCCTCTTGCTGAACTTCCACTGTGCCAAGCTCTCAAGTTAGAGAAATCCCAACACTACCAGCATGTCTCCAAGGAATAGAACCAGTCTTTGAGATTCTACAGAGAAACCCTGGTAAAACTGAATGATAGTGTTCTAAAATCATGACTGGTGTGCTCCCCAGCCACCCAAGCTCAGAGGCCTTCCAGGAGACAAAGCCAGTGCAAGGGAAAGCTGCTGTGACAGCATCTTGTGTGCCCATTGCTGGCTTGTGCATGATGCCCTTATTTGTCTAAATCACTACATACTACACAAACACTTTACTTTTCATATATAAAGCCTGCTGTTCATGCTACAAAGGCAGTTCACAAAACTCTTGTACAGTATCAGCTGCAATCAATAAAATCTGGAATTTATACCTTTGAGAATCACACCATTTCTTTCAGGTGCTCAGTTTTTCAAGTGGATATTTCTTTAAAACCCACATTCTACAAGTTATAATAAATTTTGATATATCATTTATTTTCTTTTGCCACTGACCTGGGGACCTCTTTGTGTTCGCTTGATGGGTTTTTTTTATACCAGCTCTCATAAAGAGATTTTCCTTCAAATCCATCATCAGGACTTGGTATCTACAAAAAGTATATTGTAAAAAAAGATAAAGGGTTCCAATTTTAAATGTTACCAAGTGACAAATCTACAACCTGTCATCACATAAATCTTATGGCTTAGGGCAATGAGTAAGTCAGTCTTAAATTCCTCAACATTTCTGTGTTTCCACTTTAACAGAAAAGTATAGCATTTTCCACAGGAAGAGTTTGTATGTTAAAAATAGGTAATTTTAGACAGAAAAAAACACAGGGAAAGCAAAACATTTCAAGTTAATATTTACATTCTCATATTTATTTATAAGATTTTCAGCCATTTAAATATTCAACACAAAATCAAAACTTTTTGTTTGACTTTGCCAGAAAATTTCGATTTCATCTTGGTTTAATTCAAAACTGTTTCTACCTTGTTTTAGCTCACAAGAAATATTTTCGGTTGAAGCAGCAGTAATCTCAGAAGGCCAAAGTGTACAGTGCTTGGTGTTTATGTCATCTTAGCTGATACAGAGGTATACAGATAATGATCATCCTGAAGTTCTTTCCTATCACTGACTACTTTTCAGATTACTGAGCAGGTTAAACACTGTGAGTATTGTCTAATCTTTCCTTTTTATTGTGGGCTGCTGAGGTTCTATTAAAGATTATTAATATCTTTTCTTTTATTAATATCTTGCTCTACTATCTAAGAATTACTCCACAGTAGGAATCAAAATAAAACTAATGTATTTGGGGTTTAGGTCGTGAAGCTAATTGCTCATAGAACAGCGTTAACAGGACCTGCTTCCTGATCAGCATTCCCCTCAGACCTCAGCTACCAACAAGCTGTAGTTACAGGCATTCATCTGCCTTTGTTGCTGCTTCCCAGCTTGAGGACGGGTTACTTAGTTGTGTTTACTGGTATTTAGGTCAACATTTTAATGATGGCTCTTGGTGTCCAAACTGAGACTTTTCTGACCTGATTTTCTGACCATTCTGGACACCTGCAGTTAGCATTGGTTACCATGGGAACTGCAGATGCTTGGTTCTTCGGTAGTTCAGGACAGAAATACCTTTATCTGGGCACCTAATTTTAACAGAGTTCAATTTTATTTGTTGTCTTTCAATGGCAAGAAAGGAATTATACTGAATTACAATGATTCTTTTGCTTTTGTACCAATCTAATGCCAGCTTCCAAGAGATAACAAATTACCATCCCTGGAAAAGACAGATGACTGAATATATACAGCAGATTTAGACAGATACAGTAGAATCATAGGCTATATACAGTATTTGAATGTTCATTATATATAAGTATGTACAACACAGAGAGAAGACTCATTAAATGTTCATGTTTTAATACAGAAGAACAGAAAAAAGCCCAGAAATAAAAAGCCCTTAGTACCAGTCTCTAAGACCCACTCTTAAAGCAAGGAATATCTTACATCTAAGATGGTGAGGCTATTTCCAGAGAAAGGTCTCTACATTTTAACTTTGATTGCCACACAAATGTGTGTGAAAGCATCTTGAACACAGCCAATAAATATCTAACAGGGTATACTGACGGTGTACACATTGACCAAACCTGTCACATCATCCTAAAAACAAGGATTAGCAAGTCTAATTTCTTCCCCTGCCTAAAGAGAGGCAGAGTTTCCCCCTACCATGGGCACCCTAGTATCTGGACTGGGCAGCCAGGTCTGTGCTGATGTCAGTTCTCTGGCTCACGGCATTTTTTAACTCTTTTGTTCAAGAAGGAATACTTTCACAGGAGGAGTGGAAAAATCTAATCCTGAATAGCCAATAATTTAAAGGTATAAACTTGAAATCCCTTTGCCACTCACAAGAAAAAGCTCCAGTTACTTAGCTACTGACTGAAAAGGGGTTCTGCAGTCAGAAAAGAAGAAAACATCTGACGCCACATTTTATACACAAAGTCCAATGTAGTAAGTGAGAATTGAACATGCTGGCTAAAAATTCCAAGCAATACTACCTCTTTAGTCAGACTGTACACCAGTCTGTGCATCAGTGGTGTGCAATCCACTCGTAGGGTGTAGTTTCCTGAAAAATGGGAAAAAATAGTTATTTGAAGCAGCAAGTTCTACTCACTTGAAATCTCATGCCAATATTCATTAGTAAGAAAGGGACTGGAAAGCTACCCCTTCTGCAAGGATCAAGCTGATTCTCCCTGTAGAAGAGTTCTGTGATCTTGGCAGCGTAATTGTATTGGTTAGGATGAACTACAGCCCAGCTTTTGAAGAAACCTTTAAGAGCATTTCTTGTCCCTATGTTTATTAACCATGTTACAAGAGGAGAAGCTGACTCCAAAGAGTCGCCACAGAACTGCTGACAGGGGTACAACTCCTGTCCCTCCCCATGACTTCCCAAATCATGCAGCCACTCTAATGGACTTCTTCCCTGAACAGGAGTATCTGAAGGATACTTTACAATTCTGGGTCACAGTTCTCCCTGAATCTACTCCTGAACAAATGAAACAGAATTATCACATTGAAGCTTTCGTGGATCTCCAAGCCGCAATGCCTCGCAGTCATCTGTACATACCATCACTGTTCATTAAAAGACAAGTCAAAACTATGCACCTTCGATGGAGGAATCTGCATTGATATAAGCCACTCCCCGTGCTTGCAATACTTTGGCATTTTCCTATGAGAAAGAAAAGAGGAAGAAAATGCTGATGAACTTTTTATTTTCCTCAGAACTATTTTTCCACCCAAGGAAGTAACAGCTATTTCAAGGAAAGACATTACACACTGCAAGGAGCCATATATTCGGGGTAGTTCTAAAGGAAACTTAAGATGGAGGGAGGAGTGGGGAGGGAGAGGAGGAGGAGGGGAACTGTTGCTTTCTAGTACCTATTTCTCAAAGATCTGCCACTGTGCAAATTTCTTTTTGAACACTGCTGGTTTACCTCAGCCCACTCTGTTGATCCTAACAAGCCAAATTCCTCTGCATCCCAGCTTGCAAACATCACTGTTCTCCTTGGCCTCCATCCTGCAATAAAAGACCATGAAAATGGTATAAAGACTGCATCTTACATGGTAACAAGTGTGGAAAAAATTGTCTTTTGGGGGGGTTTCATCTTTATCCTGATCTGTGGGGAAAGAGATGTTTTTAAGGAACTTTAGCACCAACTTCTTCACTAACCTAATCTAAAAAGGGTTTGCTAATTTTGTAGCAATCTCACTTCTACTTCAATATTGTGCCAAATTATGTATTACTTTTTTCTCTCAGTTTTAGTTGCAAGAAATTTTTCTGCAGTTTAAAACTCTGAACAAGAAAAAATAGTCTGCTTGTGCGCAAATCCTGGAAAGAAAGCTTCTCTACTCTGTTTTGCTCTGTCCAATTTAGTACACATTGTATATCAGCGTCTACTTTGACAGAAATGATTTTGGGGTGTTTTCACATTTATTGCTGAATTTCTTTGGCCTTTCTCCCAAACGCCAGACTTCAAAACCTAAGGAATTCCCTGTAACTTTGAGAGATCACCTTCAAACGAAGATCTTTCACTTGAAGTTTTGCATCCAATTTAAACCCAGGCCAAATGGAACAGGGTCTACTGCTCTGCCTCTGTATCTCTGCCCAAAGCTTGCTTTAAGGTTACTGAAACTTTTTCATCTTTTGCTCACTTTTTTACCTGCTTTTTTTTTTTTCAGCTTGCATTCCAAAGACAGTTTCCCTTGATATCAAATAACTGGGAGGGGTTGGAAAGAAAACTAAATGTCAATGAGTTTTAAGTGAAATGAGTAGGCAAAAAAAACTTCTCTAGCTTTGAGTTATGTCAGAGCTTCTTTCCACGGGATGTCAGATAGGGAGATAGCATTTGTTGTGACAGCAGCAGAAACTTGGTGCAATTGACATTTGTCCTATTCTAACATAACTAGGCATGAGGCAATTTTAACCATTACCTCCTACTATGTTTGTACAGCTCATTTTCTGCATTACACAGACATGTTTTATTTATTCTTGGGTCTGTCTCCAAACTACAGTCAAGTGCTGAGAAGACTCTCAATGTTGCCCTGGTGAAGCCTTGATCCGTCCACCATTGTATTAATTTTATAGGACCAGCGACCAGCCTCAAATTCTGTGACTCCTCAAATACTCTCAGATACTCACTTGTACCTAAATGTTGTCTTTATTTCAGTATCCTCCAGTTTGTGTTTTGTTTTCCTTCAGGAGTACTTTCTATTGAGTAGAAGCACCTCACATATACGAAGGCTGTAACTGGAACTAGTTACCAGCTGCAGAGCAATGAATGCACTTATTCAAGAGATCAGTGAGACACACGTGTTTAATTTTCAGCATACGCTTAAATCCCAGAGAAATCAATGGTCACTGCTGAGAGCAGTGATTTTGGTATACATTATTCTTCCAGTATATTACCTTTTCTTTTCAGTTTTCCGAAGCTCCTCACAATCTCATGAACCACAGCTGCCCCGCTCTGAGGATCAATGCCACCAAACACCCAAGAGTCGCGGTGGCCTCCCAGGATTACATATCTGTCTGAAGAAATTAATTATGGAGATTTACTTAGAAAAACACCTTTCCTGCCATAGAGATGTTAACTGGAAGCAATTTCTAATCTTCCATGTAGATATCACTTAACAAAGCTTAATAGTTTGTAAAGTACATGATAGCAGGCAAGGGACATTTTAAACCTCCAAAGGCATTTTTAGCCAGTGCTGAAAATGTCAAATTCAGTAACTTGATCCCATAAGTCTTAAAAAAACTCTTACATTCCATAATGTTATTTCTATTATTAGACATACTGCAGCTTTCCTCTACAGATAGAAGCATCTTCCCACATTTCCCAATAGTGAGTTTCATGGTAAAGCCGATCCACTTGTGCAGCACGCCAACTCACACCATTAAGGTGTGCTGAATGCAGTGTTTCTCTGAACATATACATAGTCAATCATAAAAAGGGTTGTCCAAACCATGACAGAGATCTGATAAATAAGATCAAAGTCATATTAGATCTCTGTGCTAATATAGTATAGTTAACAAGTTAACAGTTGTGTTTCAGGCCACAGGGAAGAGCTGCAGTTACAAGCCAAATGTTATCATCATCCCAGGGATGTCTATATATCTGTTTTATTAGGGTGTAAGATCACACTTGTTACATGAGACTGTAAGACAAAGAAGTCAGTAGTGGTGGATATGATGTCTGCAGATGGAATGCAAAATCCATTCCTGTGTTAGTAGGGAATATCCACTAAAGACTATTCTTTCAATTGCAAAGTTACTTGCCTGAAGACAAACATTTCTGTCTTGGTTATGACTCCCTCTTGAAAATCAGCGTTTACAGTGAAAGCGCTGACACACCCTGACACACACAATATGAAAGCTGGTGCAATAAATATTTCAACACAAAAGGTCACATAGTGCAATATTTCAGAGAAAACTATATTCCTCATTTCCCCCTTGTAGCTACGAAGTGCATGTACAGGTCACTGCACACTTGCATTACACAAGAAAAATGACTTCACCTGGTTCCACTGAGCCTCTGATGGTACCGATCACATTGTAAATCCTTCTTATTTCATTGTTGCTATGAATGTGCATTTTCACCATTCTAGTGCATTGGGAAGAAAATCCAAAGAGAATATCCACCAGATTAGACAACAAAACACCTTGACAGCTTTCAAAAGTACACAGTACAAACTGTAAGCAAAGTATACTGGCCAAATTTACCCTCCATTAAACCAAAATAAATCTGAAAATATTTCAGTGTAGTTTTTTCTGAGTTTGTATTTGAACAATTGAGAACAGTATTTAGCTCTTGAAAGCTACATACTGTTATTGATGTGAGTAAGATTTAATTGGATAACAGTCTCAGAATTTCAAATATTTTTTGCTAGCAGCTAGTTTTTAAATTTGGAAATGTGAAAGAAAAATTAAAACCATCTAATATTAAAAAGGTACACAGTTCTACTTATTTAGAGGTTGGTGCAAATCAGAACTGAATCCAGGACAGTCAATACTGATATGGCACCTCAGGCAGCAGAAAATCAGACAATGGGAGTTGCATCAAGAGACTTTGTTAATCTACAATACAGCTGCAGTGCATCAACTCAGCCTCAAGCATTGTCTGTATGTTTTTCAGAAATAATTTTTCACGTGGCATGACTAAGACATAGGGAAAAGGTCAAATGGTTCATATGAACAAGAGCTCAGCTGATATTGAAACATCTGTACTTCAGTCCTAAACTGTAATCTCTAAATCAGGTTAAAAACAATCATCTGAAGCAATACAAATGACATTGTAGTTAAAGCTTTTTTTCTGGAAAACTTGACTAGCAGTGCAGGGTGTACAGTTGGACTCGATGATCTTAGAGGTCTCTTCCAACCAGATGGTTCTGTGATTCCATAAATACTCTTTTATATAAAGCAATAGAAGCTGTACCCACATAAATTTAAAATAGACAACAGACAAATTCAGTTTTCAAAAATCAGTCTCATCAAATAATTTGACAAAGGCTGGACACTTTACAAATGAAACTCGTTCAAGATTAGCTGGAAACTAAAGCAATTCAGCCACATCCATCCAACCAAGATATAAAACTACCGAAGCTTTGCACTAAGTGCATTTCAGCCGAGGAAATGATCATAATCAAAGAAATGATGGAAATAATCCAAACTACTCTATGTCTGCTCAAATTCTATTGCTCTATCTCTTTTTCTCTGATGCCAAGCACATTTTCCTTACGAAACAAAACTGACCTTGTAGAATAATTTGCTATAAAACCAGGACCAACGTTGTAAGATACATTCAGATTTCCTTTCCAGCTACTATGCGGTGGTGCATGTCCTCCCATATTACTATTACGAAAAAAAAATCATTATTAGTTATAGGCATCTTCCAATAGCACCAAACAAAAATGAGGAACCAGAAACCACTCTTTGTTAGTCCCATGCACATACAGATCACAGTGCTGATCTTGGTCTTAGACAATTTATACTACAAACTTCCACAGGAGAACCACCTGTCTATATAGCTATATTAATACTAGTAAATTAACACAGTGGAATAGTCTTGGGCATTGAGATCAGCTTGGAATGGCCTACAGCTATCCTGGAAAACAGTATTGTCCTCCAAAGGTTTTGCCTGCAAACTGTCTCTTGTAAATGATCCCTGGAACTTTCTACTGCCTTGGACTGCATTTGCATTTGAATTAGAAGAGAGTAACTTGGACCATTCTAACCATCTAACAGCATAGGCAGTTGTCTTCCAGTGCCTGCCCCTGGACTTTGTTTAATTTGGTAGTATAGACAGACTTGATGTGTTTCAAAGATACCTAAAATTGGAGGAAAAAATCAGCAGTCCAAGTCACCTTTTCTTGTTCCATCGTCAAAGGTGAGATGTTTTTTCTCAGTTAATACAAATGGAAACTCAACAATTCTGTGGCTCGTAATCACCCATACTTATCCACCTATTTGAACAGATTTATATTTTTGATATGAACTTGTGAGAAACATTAAAATATGTTTAAAATTATGCTGGATGTTGCGGTTCTTATTAGGCAAAATATATTTAATGCAAATAAAAACACGTCCTTTACTGTAAATACATACTTCAGTCAAGCTGTATTTCACAGAACACTTCAGCTTGTTTTCAAGTCCTCAGATTATTTTTTATATAAAAATACAATAGCAGGGAAAACTAGAAGATACGACTTCTCAAGACAAAAATGAAAACAAAAAGGACCCAGTACTTTGAGAGGATTTTGATTTCACTGATAATTATTAAAAGAAAATTCTAGAATTATTACAACTTGTAG
Organism: Buceros rhinoceros silvestris; assembly: GCF_000710305.1. NCBI lineage: Eukaryota > Metazoa > Chordata > Aves > Bucerotiformes > Bucerotidae > Buceros > Buceros rhinoceros. The sequence continues at coordinate 24,769 of NW_010421343.1, forward strand.
AGAGAAATATCTAGCTACATTGTATTTATACAAATTATTCTGACCTACCACTACTAGTTGGTGGTGGAAAAAAAGAGGTTTTTTAACCTATACCTTTATCATTATGAGCAGTTATCCTCATTACAGTGATGACCATGAAGTTTTCAAGACAAGACAATTTGGAGACATATTAGTCCATAAAAGTTTGAGAGGAAATAGGAAAAACACTAGAACAGTGTTAATGAACATCACCATCATGCAAAACCACCAGACTGTAAAATTCTGCCTCATGTGAAAACAAATAACTTCAACACTTCAGAGGAAACCTGCATAAAGAACCAAAACAGAAATTTTTTTTTACTCAGATTTTTTTGACTTTTTTTTTTTTGACTCAGAGGCATCAGGGCAGAGTGATTGCTACTGTGATTTAGATGTAAAATTCCTATACAAACACACACCCAAGATTATGTTCACTTATTTCTCTAAACACTTAACCATAGTACTGTTGCCAATCCCAGCATTTCTTGCACTGTATCTCTACAGTTGATATGGTTGATTACTACTATGTTTTTCAGAGCATGATACTCTTGCCAACTCAATCACATCTTATTTTTTTCAGGGAAATTATTTGGTTTGTTAAAATTATTATGAATTTTAATGCTGTTCTCTGACAAGCTGGTAGCCTGTCTTCAGGCCTCTTGCATGTTTCGTAAGCACAATTACTTACACATTGATGTCTGTTAAACCCTCTATAATACTCCAGAGTTTCCTCATATTAGTTCACTAGCATAATTTCCTGTTTATGCAACATAATACACCCGATGAGAGAAAGAACATGCCTTCATTTCAGAGAGGACAGTACAGACCCTGTCCCATCAAACACGCATGGCAAGCACTTCCTTGGACAAATAAATTACTTCATTTGTGGTCTTTTTCACAAGACAGGTATTATGGCATTCTCAAAAATTTTGGCCTTTATTCAAAGTGACAGGCACTTTATAACTCCAGTATACTTGACTGATCATGATATATTAAAAATGATCCTTTCCAGATCACTCAGCACATATCTGGTATGCAGTGAGGGATAACATGTTTACCTCCTACCAGGAACCTAAGGACAGACTTTTTCAACACCTACAGGAGAAGCCCAGTGCAAAAGTCTTTTCTCTTTCTTTTCAAATACTGTCATAACCTTCAAAAACCAGTCTGCTTAAAACTCCTCACATCTCCCACTCACTCACCGCAGTAATGATTCAGCATCATGATAGCCAATGGGATGAATTGGAATTTTTGGGAGACCTACACCACTGGCTTTGTCTAATCGGTAGGTGTATTCTGAAAGCAAAAGACAGATATTTTCATATTTACAACTCTCAGAAGAAATTCGCACAGTTCACAGCACAGTCCTAACACTGGAGCCAGGGATAATAATTTCACTTTCCTTGAAGTCAGGTTGTCATTTCTTCAGTGGTTTCATTCTTTATGCTTTATTCAACGTGTTTTCAGAGAGACACAAAGTTTCTCCCACAGTGTTTGTACTCATACATTTAGAGCTGGCTGGAAAATTTAAAATTATTTGTTAATTTTTTTTGTTGTTGTTGAAATGTCTTTACATAGAAATATTTCTCTCCATGGGCAAGAACTTCAGACTAAGCCACAGGTAAAGAGTAAGAGCACAGAGGAAGCCCATAGTGATATCGGAACATAGTGATATTCCATCTGATATTGGAACATTTAGCCAAGAACTAAAAAATTTTTTCCAGTTGATAAAAGATGCAGATAAAATCTTATATACTGGGCTACTGAATATTACGTTTTGCTGGTTTTGCGGACAAAACAAAATTTAGTTTTTGTTCTGCCAAAGCTCAAATACAAATCCTGGTATTTTTATAAATAAGAATCTGAATTTCCACAATGTAGACAAAATTTGATGTTTGCGAGCCAGCAAACATGTGTGGAAAAGTTTCCTCCTTAACACAACATTGGGACCTGCATTGAGGGAAGCAGAGAGGAGATTCATCTATGAGAGCACTGACTCTGTCATGAGGAAGCAGAAACCTTCCTCATGGTCTGCTTCTGCCACACCGCTATTGTGAACATGTATTCTCTTCCAGCTCAAGTAGTGCTGGCTGGAGGCAACTTTCCCCATCACTTAGGGACTGATCTTGAGGTGACCACCTCCTTTGGATATGTTGGCATGAATGGTTCTAATGCATTGTGGTCAAAATTATCTGGGTTTGGTGCTAAATGAGGCAGCTTAGGCAGAGCTCAAATAAGCAATTGTGTAAGCATTAGGTGATGAACCAGTGAGGAATAGTCATCTCAAGTGCCTCAGCTGCACCCAGGTGACCTGAGTCCCAGCACGAAAGATCTCAGCATTGCCAGCAAGGGCTTTCAAATACTTGTGTCATGATCTCTGGACTAACTTAGGGATGTTTGCGAAGTTAAGCAGCCCAGAACTGCGCTGTGTGGCTCCCTTAACACCTCCTCACTTATTCTCATGCATCATTTACAGAAGTGGTCTACTAATGTGAAGCCCAAAGCTGCCTCTTTTGAGCAACAGAAAGACCAAGAAAAAGTGTATTTTGTTCCAAGGGAAGTAACATGCCCATTAACTTCCTTCCCCTTTCCCGAAACAAGACCCTCAGAACACGTGTCACTCACCTTTTGCAGGATAACCTGGTGTGAGAGGATCCCCTGCCCCATTCAGGTTTAAGACATTTCCACGCTGGGCTCCTCCACCTGGAAGGTTCCAGCCATTTGGGTAGGGATCTGCTCCCGGGGCGCAGTAGTCAGCAGGGTCGGAGTACAGAATAACTCCCTTGGCACCTGCCAATTCAGCATTCTTCACCTGCAAAGCACATCTCCAGTCCCTATCCAGTCCTTTAAAGCTTGACACCAGAGTTCAAGGCTCAAAAGAAAGTATTATAATTTACAGTAATTACTCCTCAGGGCCTTTTACAGTGCTTGAGTTAAGTAAAGGGTCCATAACTGTCTCATCAAATTTCCTGAAAATATATATGCAGATACCAGGTTCCATATGAAAGTAAGACTTATGCTCTTGCTTTGAATTTTAGTTAGGAGATAACTGCAGTGACATGGAAAACATCCTTCACAGTATTACTAGACAAGCTGAGTTTGTATTCTGTCATCTAGATCAACACGATCAATGGATTACTGAAACGCACACAACATGGGTGGAAAAAACTGTATCACATTGATGCACCCTTATCTCCTGAATGTATCTCAGGTTCAGACTACACAGGAAGATTATTACTGGAGCACTTGAAACTATCTTTGGCTGTGAATAAGGCTAACTCCAAAAAGTATGTATCTTAGGCTTATTACACCCCCTGAGGAAATAACTAGATTGTATGCCTGAAATATGCACATGATTATGTACCTTCCTGTCAGGCCATGGAAATCTGCAGAAATCTGTAATTTAAAATATTTATATGATACGGACATTGAATAAACAAACAGAGAATTTAAAATAAACTCCATATAGTTATAGACTCTGACAGGTGTACAGAAACCTTTCTAAAGAAACACAATAAAGGCATCTCAAAGCACAGCTGAACCAATGGGGAAGAACAGTCTAGTTCAGAGTTAGAGTGTATTACCCAAAGATCAGTAATATTTTGGACCAATTTGCAGTATGCAAATGAATATAAAAATATGTAACATTTTGCAACTTTTTTCTTTCATCTTACAGATGTATTATATACATATCAAATATACATTTTATAATATACAAGTATACATTTTTATCTTCTACTAAAGAATCATGTTCTATGAAAACTCAGTTACGCTAAAATCTCCAGAACACTTCAGGTAAGTGTTTCAGTCTCTTGAAATCAACTGAAGGACAGCACAGGCAACGTTTTTATATGGAGGCGTTACCTTATTGCCTCTGAAGATCTTCCCATATCTGGCAATAACAATCTTTCCTGTACAGTTAATTCCCATTTCACGTTCCAGCTTAAAGAAGTCCTCAGTGCGGCCATAATTCACATATACTAACTCACCCTGAATAGAAAGAGGAAGAATTTGAAACAAGAATGTCAAAGAGCATGTCAAAAGTAGGATGTGATCTAGTAAGAGAATAAGCTGGGAGCAATGAGCTCTGGGTCTGCCCTGAATATGAATTATTCTTTGATCATGAGACAGTCAGGTAGGCAAATGACTTCTAATGAATCTAGACTCCTGCCACCCAAAGCTGCCAGACTTTGTCCACAATGGAGAATGTTAAGATATGACTTCTGAATCAGAGTAAGTGCTTGGAGTACAGCATTTACTTCTCCTCATTGTCTGTTTAAGCTGAAGTCAGTCATGAACAGCTGGAGTTGTTTTCAACTCAGACACCGCAGTAAATATCAATTGTATTTTACGCAGTAGACTGAATGATGCCAATATCACATGAAATTCTCAGGCCTTGATTCTTACTCAGTACAGCGGAAGCAACAGGTGGTAGATGGCCCATCCCTGGAAACATTCAAGGTCAGGTTGGACGGGGCTCTGGGCAACCTGATCTAGTTGAAGATATCCTTGCTCACTGCAAGGGGGTTGGACTAGATGACCTTGAAAAGTCCCTTCCAACCTAAACTATTCTATGATTCTATGGCTGTCAAAATAAATGCACCTTGCACATGAATAAAGTGTTCTTCGTGATTGTGTTTCAACCATGTTATTCAACACTTGGTGCGTAATTCATCTGCCTTAATGTCAGCTACCTAGAAGTTGCATGAATTGTCTAAGAACATCCAGTAGTGTGATCCATAGGCAGTGAAGAGCTGGGAAATTCTCCTAGAAGTCACCCTTTCCAGGAGAATTCACCCCCAAGCTGTTTTAAACACCTATTTTAGGAAGGAATAGATTGTCCTCTGGATATCTCTTCCATTGATTATACCTCAAAGACTGGTTTAGGAAAGATGCCTACAATTTCAGACAACTAAAATTATGACAGGAAACTTCCTTCGTGCATTTCTCCATATTACCAGACACCTCCAGAAAAATCTTCAATTTAATTTCAAAAAGGTATAAGCTGATAAAACTTTCTGACTAGACATTCAGGTGGTCTCATATAACATACAGCATGTCCTGATAAGACTGTGGTACAATGATTTTTACTGTACTGGTTTCATCAGTAATCTGCTCAAGTTGCAATTTCTCCTTAAATTAAGCAAAATGAACTCAGGATAAAATCATGAAATAAAGGGAACCGTATTTAAAGAAGGCAGTTTCACACCTACTAAGATTCTGTTTCTCTCTGTTCAGAGAATAATTCATAAACACAGGATTATTTTGGGGAAGGCATTTCTGAAGTTATGGAGTAGTTTTCCCTCTGAGTAAAACCAAATGTAACTCTATCAAAGTCAAGACAGTTGCTCCAGTCTATTTATATTAAGCAAAAGAAGAATTTGGCCCTTCATTTTAACATAATTTGTTTAAAATATCTTGTAGAGAATAGCCACATTTGTAGGCTATTGTGTTTTTTATATTAAACACAAAAATGTCGATCTCAATAGTTTGGCTTACATAATTGCAGAGCTATAATTATAATAATTAAGAGCAACCTGCAGCATTCTCGCATGCAAGGCCCTTGTTCTACAAGTGCAAAAAAAGTTAACATGAGAGTAACATTTTATGGAGAAAACTTGTTCACACTTTACAAGGCTTTTTAAAGTAATGTCTTTGATTAAGTAGATGCCGTCACATAAAGAACAGTTCTGATCTTTAGAAGGACCTTTCATAACTATATCTGATATAAAGTATATAATCAGTATTCACAGAGTTTTTCCTCATGTTGCACAAGAATTCATATTTAATCAATCTCTAGATTTCTGAAACTACATTAAAGGTACTTATTTGAAGATTCTGGCAATATTTGAAATATTATGTAGTAAATCTGGTTTCATTAATTAAATTCTTTTAGCACCTCTGAAAATTTCTCAGCTGTAGCTTTCATTACCAGGAGTAAAAACTACATTGATGTAATCTATTTCTCATCAGAGCATTGTGACAGTTTTGTATCAGAATTTCCTAGTAATGTGATAAAATTCCTCATGTTTATAGAACTATTACAAAATACAAGCTTTGAGAATGTAGTGTGGACCCATAAAATGTCTTGTCCAGACTCTTCTCGACTGTACCACCCAAGGAGACCTTCCGCTGTGCTTTTTGCAACCGGTCTTGTCTATCCTGTATTGGCCTTTTCAGCCATCAGCGCGCTTGCAGTAAGCGTGGGAAAAGCCCTTCCCAAATCTTCGTCCGCGAAGCCAAGCCATGATGATGATGATGAGTTAGAGATCTCAAGCACCCCTCTTACTTGTGACCATCAATAACCAGATGGAAGTACTTTTGTAGGCACTTATAAATGTAGTGAGGACCAGAATGTTGCCATAATTTATGATGCTAATGTTCCAAACTACTAGTACTATCTGACAGAATGAGACTTTGCCATTTTGTCTGCTTTCTGATAAATATTTCTGTTAAGAAAAATTTCTGTTCAAAACGTAACTTTTTTCATCTGACTGTTTATTGGGATTTAGATAAAATACATCACAATCCATATGACAATCTGTATGACAGACTAGGATATAGTCCATCTTCCATCTACCTGAAATGAGTGGGAACTTCCTCTAAATCTCTAGAGGCAAGCCGCTACTATCCCACTGATAGTATTTAACCTTCATAACACAGTCACCACAGCTTGTTTTTAAAAAGCAGCTGCAGGAAAAAGCAATAGTGACAGTAGCACTGAAGTGATTTCCACAACTCCTTGATTACAGCACTCACCCAGAAAATGTGTGAGATGTGTTCTTGGCCTCTCTCTCAGTATGAAGAACTTTGACCATTTCTCCCTCTTTCCAGGAAGGTGGCCTACTCGTGAGACTACAGTTAGCCTGGGCTGCTGGTACTTCACAGCCTTCCCCTTCATCGAACTTGGAGCTTTATGCGGGAATTGTTCACAAAATTAATGAGCAGAAAGAGAACCTATTACTGATGATTGCACTTGGCCAGTTCCAAGTACCTTTCTCCACGGCTTAGTTCTGGTTTTTAATGAATAGTTTTTAACATATAATACATAAACAGGCCTGGAAGGACTCAGAAGAGCCCTGAATCCACTGCTGAGCTACATATACATGCTCCCTTCTGAGCTGTTTGCAGTCCAGGTGCAGACAGCTGCTCACTGGAGAATGGTAACAGAGTCAGGTAGGTACCTGGAGCTTTTGTCAAAGTATTATGTAATAAGGTGAACACAAGCATATTTTGAAAAGATAAGCCATCTTTTAGGTATATTTTTTTTCAGAAACAAAGTTCTTGTATTTAATTAAAATAATTTTCTAAAGAAGGAGGCTGCAACATCTTAAACTTGTTTTTATTATTACCCATATCCCATCACTTACTGTGGCTCTCCACAAACCAAATAAAGCAGTGAGATTACTCTGTCTTTCTTTGGGGATATTATGTTACGATACAAAGTCAGAACCCATGAATTTTACCTTATATTATGTTCCAGAATTCCCACTGCAATTCTTGAAACACTCAAAGCTCTCATATCCTACAGTACAGACTATCTGCCTGGTTCTCCAGCTTCCCTTGAGTATCTAAGGTGAATGAATAGAGGGTACCTTTTGTTTTCTGGACTTGCACAGCTTATCAACAAACTTCAGAAAGCACATGACTCTAATACTGGACTGTGTGAGTAAAACCCTTATTAGCAGGTTTCAAGGTCAGACCCAACTTTAAAGCAGATGCTGGACCAGATGATCTCCAGAGGGCCCTGTCAAACTGAATTACTTTGTGTATAGACAGGAAAGATACTGAGAACAACAACAAAAAAATGCCTATCTTACGAAACACCAATTGAAACCACTAATGATCATAGGATAGGAAACTCCTGTTTCACAGGCCAGCATTAGAGAAGAAAGAATGTCAGCTAGTACCATCTGTACAACAAGATAGAAAGGATTAGCGTTAAGCTGATATCACAGCAACACTTTCACACCAGCTAGAAATGCTAGCAAAAGCCATTTTCAAGCATGCTGTACACTGTGCAGTTATACCTGTCCATGTGAGCCTTGGGCAAGCAGCACTTTGAAAATTAGATTGTTCATCTGGCTACATAAAAGTAAATCTCATTTGTTGCCCAAGATGGGAAACAATGGTGCATAGTCACAGAAATATTTGGAGAAGCTTATAACAGCTGATAGCATTAAAGGTTTATTACTATATTTTTAAGGAAAAGTAAAAATAAAATCAAATTAGAGAAAAAAATAAACCCATATTTATGACTGCTCAGTTTGAACATTACTCCATTGCAAAAATCCCAGGAACATGAGAGTTAGGACATCTTTCCTACTGGTGATATGTCAAGTTTTGAACTGAAGCCTAAGACCCAGGAATTTCACATTATTCTGTACTGCTCTATGCTGCTCTGTGCTATGCTATGCTATGCTCCACTATGGTATTCCATCTTTTCTATTTATATTATTTCTACTTCTGTCTCCACTTTAACTTCTGTTCCTGCTTTATTTCTGTTTCATTTCTATTTCTACTTTTTTTATTGTTCTCTACCTTACCTCAGGTATTCCTTGGGCTGAAAATGCACTGTAGGGTGGCACCACATCTCTAACAGCCTCATATCCTGGAGGAGGAGGCTCAGATAAAGATGTGTTGAAAATCTAGTAGGAAAGAAGAAAATAAAAAAAGTAAACCAGGAAATATGGAAAAGAAGTACTGTCTATTCTGGCACATTTCACATACATTTGCAGTTTAAATGACCCTAGCTTCAGAACTCTAAACCGAGAATGGCCAAAACACTAGCAAGAACTGGGCATTCTTTTCAATATCCAGCTTCAATGTGTGATCTTGCAAATCCCATCTCCACTCTTCACAGAGAATCCTGCTTGAATAATCACAGGGTCCCTTAAGGTGGTCTCAGTAGAGCAGGTAAGAGCAGGTTAGATCACAATGGTAAAAAACGCTTGCATTCTGCTCATCCCTGGAGTTTCTACATGCTCTGTAATGAACTGATGTTACATGCGATAGCACATCTTGAGGCCTAAGCCCTAATCTTCAAGAAACTGAATTTAGCTCCATCACTAATACTGTATAATGAATCAATGCAAATAATGATGCTGACTGAGGTTGCTTTCCTCTTTCTAAGTAGCAGAATAATTTCAAAACAATTGAATTGCATAAAGCAATTCTCTTACATAATTCTCCTTTAATCCAAATATGAAGCAGGGTAATCATTAGTATTCCTAGCACATACATTATGAAACAAAGATGCAAGATATAAAAGCAAACTGGAAACCCTGATTTCTGTGTGCTCTAGATCAGGCACAACACCATTAACAGAACAGAGGATAGCTTCCCTTCCAGGCTTCCCAGTTGCATGAAGGTGATTTTGTTCCCCAGTTGTGAAAACTGGTGTTTTCTGTACCTCATTTCCATGCTCATCAATTATTGAGATGTAGTTGGGCTTAGTGTCATCAGGGTAAGACAGCAAGACATCATAATGAACCAGCTGAACAGAATCCAAACCAAACCCCTTCCACTCAGCTTGGACTTGCTGTGCCAGGTGCAGATTCTCCTTTGTTCCTGCTAGGTGAGGAAGCTGTGTAAAATTGCTAGAGAAAAAGAGACAATGAGTCAGGATGAGGAACTTCAGCTCATAGTTAGAACTACTCTTAGCCTGCCTGGAGATAAACACCCTAGAGATGACCAGATGTACCCAGGCTAAAGAAGGACCCAGACTCCTCTGCATCTATGCTTTTGTCTGTCTGATACGACACTAACTGAAGCATGTGTTGCACCAGCTGGTGTTACTGAAGGAAACTGGATCTTTGATAAGAAAGGGGTGTAAGGTTGGGAAAAATTTCGATTCTTGAGTTTGAGTGAGAGCAACATCATGAAACAAAGCACTTTGAAAGACCTACATACATTAGAATAGAATAGAATAGAATAGAATAGAATAGAATAGAATAGAATAGAATAGAATAGAATAGAACCGAACCTGCAATGATCATCTAGTCCAACTGCCTGACCAATTCAGGCTGACCAAAAATTAAAGCATATAATTTAGCTGGCATTGTCCAATACCCTTGAACACTGACAGGCTCGGGGCATCAACCACCTCTCTAGGAAGCCTGTTCCAGTGTGTGCCCACCCTCTTGGTAAAGAAATGCTCCCTAATGTCCAGTCTGAACCTCCCCTGGTGCAGCTTTGACCCATTCCCATGCGTCCTATCACTGAGTACCAGGGAGAACAGATTAGCACCTCCCTCTCCATGTCCCCTCCCCAGGCATCTATAGAAAGCCTCCTTCAAACTAGACAAACCCAAAGTGAATGCTGCTAGTTAAAAGCATGTTCCTCTGATAATATCAACATCTAGTAGCAACAATGTACTGAAAGTCCTGTTACAGTGACATTACCATTTTTTGGATGACATACTGAATGAAGACCACAGTTAGGCGGTATTGTTAGAGCCAACAGCAGTTTTAAGAGTTAGAGAAGTTCAAGTTTCATGTTTTCATTAAAATTTGACTTATGCAATAACATTCTCCTGCATTATATTTCCATTTAACTGAATATCATGATTTTCTTCATTTCCTCTTCTCATTTGTTGACTGCCTGTACTGGTAGTTCTGAGCAGTGACTGAGCATCTGCCATATTTCACCACAGAACTGGCTGTGTGACAGTAAATGAGGTACAAAGTTTCCTGCTGGCATAGAGACAGGAGTTTAGAGGGCAGAAAACAGTCCTTTTACAGAGCTGTTTAACAACACTTGCCTTTGTAGGAGCCAAAACACCTGTTAAGACTGTAAAAACTCTTAAGTCCTCAGTTTTTAATGTTTATGAAGTCCAGCACATGACTGTTATGTAGTGAAGAGAATGTACTTTCCAGCTAATCTATTTGCAACAATTTGTGCAAGTGCACTTAAAATGCAATCAGTGGGATTGCCACAAACTTATAATCCTTAAATGTCTCTTTTAGTAATTCAGGTTTGTAGCAAGTTACAACTTTGTGCTATGTAATCAGGCTGGGAATTTAGGGCAACTCCAAATTTGTGTCAATAAGCTGTGACTTCTGGTCTATTACTGACTGGAATAAATACATATTTTTAAAAAAACCTGCACTCCTAAGAGAAAAATAATCTGTTTACAAGATCCCTAAATTAAACGAATAATAGTACATCAGCTTTCTTGTAGTTAAAGCTTCTAAGTTACAGAAATTAAGAAATTAATTACAGCAATTAAAACATAATAGATTTTTTTTAAATCTATATACTTATCTTCCACTGTTTGATTTGTCAGGAACAAATCTTAGCAGCTTTGCTTTTAGGATTTAATAAAAAGAAACAAAGTATATTTAAAGGGTAGGTGGAATGAAAACATTGTTGGGGAAAAACTATGGTCTTAAAAAAGACCCCAAAACTTCAAGACTAATTTATCATGAACAGTCTAATGTGCCATCTGGTGACTAGCTGGGATCTACCATGTCTGTTCCATCAATTCACTGCGCAGAGGGAGGAAGCTTGGAAACATCTCTTGCTTCATGAAAGTGAGTACAAGCGTGCATTTGGTCTCAGCATGACAAAGTGTGAAGGGAAAGTAGCAAAGAGGTATTAAAGCCTAAGCTGTAGGAAGAACTAAAGCCTCAAACACTGGTATGATCTTCTCTTTAACACTGCTGTACTCCACTATTTTCCATTTATTCTCTATTTATTTGGTTCATTCATACAGCCTAATTTGAAATGAGTGATTTTTCCATAAAAATGAAGGTAAGACAAACGTTGTAGAGTCAGAAAGGACACATAAAGAGAACGGCTGATTCTCTGTATCATTGTACAAGCACCCACCAAATGCTTGGACAATTTTTAATTACTTTTTAATACTTAATACTGAGATTATTGACAACTCCTCAACTGTTTCCAATCCAAAAACGAATAAGCAGAGATGAGATGGACTGTTTTGTCAATCACAGCACATGGGGATACATTAGATAAACCCTCTGTCTCGTGGAATCCTTGGGCTGGTTCCTGCTTGATTTCCAGTTTTTCCCCCCTTTTTTGGACTGATTGTCTACACATTGCTTACTAAAGAAACTGCTTGATGTTTTCAGCTTTCATTTCAGCCATAAACGCCATCTTCATGTCCTCATGAGGACTTGCAAATGTCTTCTTGTCTGCAGGGTTTGCAAACCAGCCTGTACAACACACCAAAATACAACAGTGAATATACCACAGCAATATTCCCATGACACGCACCATTTCTCTTTGGTATCACCACAACATCCTCATTGTCTGTTTTACAACTGTTTATCTCAGCACACACAAGCAGCCAACACCCAATGCAGGCTGCGCAGCGATGGCAGTAGCAGTCACCCCCACACGCAGTAAGGGAACTTACTTACCTAGGTAGATATTGAATGGAATAAAAAGCTATGTTATATTTATTCATCACAGTTATTCTACTGTAGATGCTAAGGAGCCTTATCTATCTTCCTTTAGCACCAGAACATCATGCTGTCAGTCACATCAGTGCTATCAGTCACCTCAGTGATCAGGCAGCAGCTTTACAGAAATGCACAGAAACAGACACCCTTTGTAAGGAACAGATGTCTGGTAACTCCTTTCTCACTCTCTGGACTGGCTGGCTCTGGTCCTGGCATCCTTCCCTCACTGTGCAAGCATTATCAGGGTAAGTGAGGAGAGGAACACCTGGCTAGAAAGAGTTTCTGACATCTGCGTTTATTTTCAAGTCAGGAACTGGACGTGTTTGGTGCAAATGAATCAGCAGGTACTTGGGTAGTGCAAATGAGAGAACCGGTGGGGTGAAGAGAGCGGGCCACAAGCTGGCACCGGCGAGGCACTGGTCACTGGCACAGAGAAAGGCTCTTTCCACATGAGAGTGGAATTCAGTCAGGGCTTCCCAGTGGCATGAAACCCAAGTGCATACCAAAAGGCATTTCAAAATAAAGGCATTTTTAAAAAAAATTGTTTTCCTTCCTCCCCCAAACTGATCCTGATCGAACTGTGAAGCAAAGAAGAGGCAGGGAGGGGAAGTCTCTCATGGCAGCAACCCGCAGGCCCGCCTGCTTGGGCCGAGGGGGAGGTGGGGCATTAAATTAAAGCCTATTCCACCGCTCCGTCAGCGCTCCCCCGTCCCCGAGTTCATCTCCTCCGGTTTGGCCTGGGACAGGTTTAACGCAGCAGGGTCGAGGGGCCGGTCTTCTGCCCCCTCCTCACACACCCAGCGCCTCTTCTCTTGCCCACGGCGTAACTACTTTATTTAAAAGGAAATCGAAAAACAATTTTAAAAGGCAAAGGCCCTTTCTCCAGCGGAGGTGCTGGGAATGCCAGGAGGGGTCGGTGACTGCACCTGCCTGGTGTGAAGGGAGGGAGGTGTCGGCCGGCCGAGCACGGGCTCCCCTCCGGCACCCCTCGCACAAAGCCCCGGGGGCAGGAAACCCGCCCGCTCCT